>NC_082695.1:76082321-76383906 GCF_949987515.2 Delphinus delphis | reverse complement strand
TTGTTTTTTAACATCTTTATTGGAGTATAATTGCTTTACAATGTTGTGTTAGTTTCTGCTGTATTCCAATATGAATTGGCTATACATATATCCCCATATCTCCTCCCTCTTGCGTCTCCCTCCCACCCTCCCTATCCCACCCCTCTAGGTGGTCACAAAGCACCGAGCTGATCTCCCTGTGCTATGCGGCTGCTTCCCACTAGCTATCTATTTCACATTTGGTAGTGTATGTATGTCCATGCCACTCTCTCACTTCGTCCCAGCTTACCCTTCACCCTCCCCGTGTCCTCAAGTCCATTCTCTATGTCTGCGTCTTTCTTCCTGTCCTGCCCCTAGGTTCTTCAGAACCTTTTTTTTTTTTTAGATTCCATATATATGTGTTAGCATATGGTATTTGTTTTTCTCTTTCTGACTTACTTCACTCTGTATAACAGTCTCTAGGTCCATCCACCTCACTACAAATAACTCAATTTCGTTTCTGTTTATGGCTGAGTAATATTCCATTGTATATATGTGTCACATCTTCTTTATCTATTCATCTGTTGATGGACACTTAGGTTGCTTCCATGTCCTGGCTATTGTAAATAGAGCTGAATGTGCAATTCTTAATGATTTTCTAGACAGAGTTTTTTCCCTCAATCTTTATCATTATCCTTATTATTATTAGCAATCATTTTATACCTGATAAATTAAACTTTCAAAAGTTTATCTCCTATTTAGCAGTGATGATCAATGAGTGTAGCAGACATCACTAGTAGATTGCCATCCCCACGAACACCACCCCCCTAGAGAATACAGCATATAAACCATTGTCTTGATGCCTATAAAGTAACTTAATTGTAGTTCTGATACTTAAAGGCTTACTAAGATACAAATTGTTTGTTTTATCATAATAGAACCAGCTTCCGAGATTTTATATCCTTGTATTTGCTTCTATAGTATTTTTTATCTCCTTTTTCATTATTAGGTAATCATATAATTTTTCATCCCTACCCACATACTTGCTTGATACTAGCACTGTGAATGCCTATAGCAGCCTCTTTCCCAATTGCATATTTCTAATATAACCACGTAACCAAGATTAGCAGAATTATATTTAAATAAAATCTTACTGGCATTAATTTGGGATATTCAAAGAATTTTTTCTGCCTATTTTCCTGTTTTGCCTGTATTCCAGATACATGAGGTTATGACAGAGTCTTTTGTTGTTTTTCCTGTTTACAGAGTAATACAATTTTTAAACTCGTATTCCAGAGTGTTATAAAATATAGCCTCCTCCGGCCCCAGCAATGATATCATTGTTGAGTTGTTTTCAATAGAGGCTCAAAAAGGCTGTACTTCCTGCCTTACAGGTCAGGTCTGGTTCCGTTTTTGGATCTTCTCCATTGTTTTCAATCTCTGGTTCTCAAGGTGCCTACCCACTGACTTGGGGCTTGAGGAACGGGACAGAATATTGTCTTTGTAATATTTTTTCATTTTTGTTTTTCTTTAATCATAGCAGCTTCAATATTGCATAAAAGCTGTGGCTTCTCAAATTTTTAACTTTAGCCTTCTCTGGGTAGTTTCTTTCTAAAATAGACATTAAATAAATTTACAAAACAGGGCTTCTTGGCAACACCCCTTTTCCCAGATACAGAAGCACTAGTGGTGCTCATCCCTCGCCTAGGAGCCCTAAGACACCCTGAGCCTCACTCACATCCAACGCTCTTTTCTACATTCTGTGCAGTTAATTAGTAACATACAAATATTGCATCTTAGCATCTTTCATTCCAAACCACTTCTTGGATAAAGGGGCCAGATTTAAAGAGCCACTTCTTGAGCTGATTAGTTTTTTTGCTATTGTGCTCCATCAGACCAGATTTGGGGTGGGGGGTATAATTTCTGTGACATAAAAGCATACACTCTACCTTCTCACATGCTACCACCAACCACATGCTACCACCAGATTCAAACAGCTGTTACCTACTTACCTAGTCAGAAATGAAATTACATACAAATATTTTCAGAGAATTCAGTCATCCCTATGTTCTAAAACTCCGTGGCAGCAGCAACTCTCATGAGTCATTACTGAGGATTTCATGCCTATGCCACAGGTGAGTCGTGCCCCAAACCATTAAATCACTTCATTTAAAACTCTCAAAAACTGAATTGGGTTTTGCCATGTATAGGCTGTCTCTTTCCCATATAGACGAAAGGATCAAATCCAACAGAAAACTGCAAATGATTTTCTTTCTAGTCTTATATAGTAACAGGTATATTTGCTCAAATTCTAGGACTTTCTCAAGTGGGAGCCGTTGTGGTTTTGCTCCCATAATCCAATGCAAGCACATTTCCCACTGTGAGACAGAGGGCCAAATAACACTGTGGTACTTTTGAAAAGCTGAGGCAAACTCTGCTTTAGTGCCTCCCTTTGAAATTATTTATTTTAATTTTAACTTTCTCCATTCCTGTTTGAAAATTATTTTTTTAATCTGATATTGCCTCATTTCAATATTCTGTGATATCATACTACTACAATTTAAGAGCCTGATATCTAAGTTGTACTCAAAGTGAGATCTTTTTTATTTGCTATTTCCACTCACCTCCCCCGCCATCACCACCACCATCACTTCCAGTAGCCCAGGGACGTGGCAGGGTGACTGCAGTAGCTAAGATCTTACCTGTGGGCGGCAGTTAATTGTAAAAGCAACAGGTCCTAGCTTGTTTCTACTTCCACTCCCAAGAATATTCATAAATCTATACATTTGTAGACAGTTTAGTTTTCAAAAACAGCTGTCTTTTACCCTCATAAAACAATCTTCAGAGTTAGCGATCAGTGACTTAGAACAGAGGCTTTGGTGTTGAGGTGAAACAGATTCAGTACTTACCACCCCTGTCCTACACCGCCCCTCCAGCAAACAGTACAGTACAGCTCAACAGCCACAGGCCTTCCTGCAGGGGCCTGCCCTGGAAAACTGAGAGCATGACTGGGCAGGGCAGAATGCAGGCTCTCTGCAGGAAATGATGGGCTGAACTAGACAAGTCCCGTTCCTTTTTCCAAACATCAGAGAGATAAGTCACTTCTCCCGCCTTAGGGAAGAGTAAGTGAAGGTTCCTAGCGAGGCCAGGAATATTACCCTAATGAACGCCCATCCCACACCAGCAATTACAGAACCAGAAGAAAATAGGTTCTAATACAACAAGCAGGACCAAAGGGACCACGCCCTTAAATCCAGCATGATGTTCCCAAATTCCTCCACACTGTTCTCTCTGAGTGAAACACTCTTCCTCCCCTGCCCCCATCCAAAACCTGTTCATTGTGCTTTTTTTTTTTTTTTTTTTTTTTTGCGGTACGCAGGCCTCTCACTGCTGCAGCCTCTCCCATTGCGGAGCACAGGCTCCGGACGCACAGGCCCAGCGGCCACGGCTCACGGGCCCAGCCGCTCCGCGGCATGTGGGATCTTCCCGGACCGGGGCACGAACCCACGTCCCCTGCATGGGCAGGCGGACTTCCAACCACTGCACCACCAGGGAAGCCCCCATTGTGCATTATTAATACTATCTTCAATCCTCCTATTTTGTAGAAATCTTTGTAAGTCACATCCATTTTGAGAGCATTTGCTTATTGAAAACTAAGTGATATACTCTATAAATCCACTTACACAGGCACATAATCTGTAATAGATTGCAATATGCTGAAAAGCAGCAAACAATGGAGGGCTGTTAACTCATCCGCATTCTTCCCTTGGGATATTTCAAGACACATGACCCAATGACTTATAGATCCAATGACAGTACCAATGTCAAGGCACACATCAAATATTAGTAAAGCTTAATTTAAGCATAAACACAAGTTTTAACATTTACTTCCCATATCCAAATGTAACTATCTGCATTCTCCCTATAATGCAAGCACCCCTCTTCAGAGACCACCACTTCCAGCAATAGGGAGTGACATCACAACTGAGCTTTAAGAAAGATAACTCTGGTAGCAATGTGGAGAGGGAAAAGTTGAAAGACCTGAGACCCAAAACAGGATGGTGGCAATGAACATGACAAGGTTACGCATGTAATGACAGAGGTGCAATCAACAGGATTTGGAAAAAGGTTAGATTTGGGGGTGGTCTGGAGAAAGTAAGTGAAGGAGAAGACGGAACTTTGGATGATTTCAAGGTAACAAGCCTGAATGACTCAGAGAATGTAATAGCATTAACCAAAAAGAAAAATGCACCAACAGCAATTTGAGTGCAGGACACTTAGATGGAGAGATCCTTGAGAAATATTTACATTTAAAAGACAAGTTCTGGGTCATTCCCTACATATTTCTCTGGATCTTTGCTTAGATCAAAAATAGCAGAGCTCAAATTTTCATATAGAGTCTACTTGGAAAAGACACATTCTTACAGTAGAAAATGCTCAAACAGAAACCCTCTAACTTTTTGAATGGAGAAGCTATTATTTATTTCCCAAGATTTCTGAGATCTAAAAGGTGAGAGGGGGGCTTCCCTGGTGGCGCAGTGGTTAAGAATCCACCTGCCAATGCAGGGGACACGGGTTCGAACCCTGGTCCGGGAAGATCCCACATGCTGTGGAGCAACTAAGCCCGTGTGCCACAACTACTGAGCCTGCTCTCTAGAGCCCATGAGCCACAACTACCGAGCCCATGTGCCAAAACTACTGAACCTGTGCTCTAGAGCCCGTGCTCTGCAACGAGAAGCCACCACAATGAGAAGCCCGTGCACTGCAATGAAGAGTAGCCCCCGCTCTCCACAACTAGAGAAAGCCCACGCACAGCAACGAAGACCCAATGCAGCCAAAAATAAATAAATAAATAATTTTTAAATGTATATTGTTTAATTAATTGATTAATTAAAAGGTGAGAGGGTGCTGACTTTTTAAATCTTTGCAAAAAGCCAGGGAGGTTATCATTGCTCGACTAACTCCACATCAGATCCCAACAAAACTGAGTTTCTTGCAGGCAGGGACTATATTTTACTCATATTTTTATCGCAGCACAGTGCTGAAACTGGATGGGGATTCTTCAGCTTAAAAAATAAAAGCAATGCGTGTGTTTGTGAGCACTAATAATGATTATTATGAATCAGGGGTCAGCAAACTTTTCTTTAAAGGACCAAACAGTAAATATTTCAGGCTGCAGGAGCCATATGGTTTCTGTCGCACTGCCACTGTAGCACAAAAGCAGCCATAGACAATAGAAACATATTAGTGTGGCTGAGTTCTCATAAAACATTACTTGTAAAAACAGGTGCCCAGATTTGATCCATGGGTCATTATCTGCTGAGCCCTGCTATAAGTAATGACATACCTTTGCTGATTAAAAGGAAAATTTCATCTCAGTACTTTTTGTATTTGATTTTAGATATTCACACAATGAAGGAGCATCCAGGAAAAGGACCAAGCCACAGCATTATACCTCTGGCAGTAGCAGTGACACTGACAGTAATTCTGGCAATTTCCACACATTCCTTCTGCATATACAAGCACAAGAGTGGTATCTTCAGGAGACTCGCACAGTTTGGAAATCCTTACTATCCTGCAACCAACTTTAGTATAGTACATTTAGAAGAAAATAGCCTCATTTCTGATCTTGAGGAGAACGACCAATAGTAATGAAGTGAGAGGATGCCACGGCCATGAGAATGAGTAAAGAAGAGTACTTTCCTTTACAGACCAGATGCTGCTCTAATGTGAATCGTGCCACCATTTAAACTATTCTTAAAATGATTACTGGTTTCGAATTGTAACCAAATCAGATAGGTGTTCATTTATTCATTTCCTCAAACTGTGATCTATTCTTTAAAAGAGGAAATTTTACAATGGTTATTCTTCAGAAAACAAGAACTATTAAAAGAAACTCCCAAATGAAAACTCTCAAAAAAAAAAAAAAAAAAAGGACAAGTGGAACAGAAACTAATGAAGGAGCTGAAAATGGTCAATATGACACTGGAAAAGAACAAGGACAGTAAAGTATCTTAGCAGCCAAGGGAAGGGAAAAGCATTTTCAAAGGATGAGATGATCTTCTGTGTCAAATACTGTCAATAATTAAAGGAGACAAGGGACAGAGACAGTGGGTGTGGCAAATAACTAATAATAAGGAAGGCTGGCATCAGTACTGAGTGTATGCCGGGCACATTGTCCTCAGAGTTTCACAAGTATTAACTCAATTAATCCTCCCAAGAACCCAGTGAGGTAAGTAGTACTACCATCCCCATTGAGAAGATTACTTCCATAATAAGGTAAAGGCAGAGCCCAGATTGGATGGGGTCGAGAACAAATGAGAGTTGAGAAAGAAGAGTTTAAAAAAGGTTTGCTAGTAAAAGAACAGAGGAAGAGAAGATAGAACAGTAGCTGGAGGTGAAAGGGGTTTTGTTTTGGGTTTTGTTTTGTTTTAAGCTGAAGGCTATTTGAAACTTTAAGTGTTTATCGGCTGAAGTGAGAGACTCTAGGTCTGCCCAATAGGAAAAATGTCCTAGGCCACATTTAGAGGGCAGGAGCATGCTATCCAGAGTCCAGGGAACAGGCAGGGAAGGACACACAGGAGAGACTGGCACAGGGCTACCAAAAAACAGTGTCACAGTGCCATGGATGGCCGACTCTGCAAACAGAGACACCAAAGAGAAGGGACTAAGAAAGAGTAAGATCTGAGAGGGGACGGGACAGAAACGGCGGTTGTGGAGTCTCCATCTTCCTTCTGCCCCAGCCCTTGGGTGGGGTGGGTAGCACTGGTTCAGTACAGACTGCATGAGGCTGAATGAGGCGTGCCCATGGGTTCCTGCAGGTGAGATGCGTGTACCCACCCAAAGGACAGAGGCAGAGGCTGAGGACGGTAGCTGTTCAGAGCCCCACTTGTAACCTACATGGAAATCACTCATCATCTTCCTCCTCTCCTTGCTGGCACCCTGCTTCCTCCTGAATCCCAAAAGAGGTCAGATAACATGGCTACAGGCCGTTACACTATAATCGTTTTAGAAGCAGTCAGAGTCAGAGAGAGAAAAGATGCCCAAAGAGCCGTGGAGGAGGGTGGCAGCCAAGCTCCTTCAGCTCCTTCAGCGCAGCAGTTTGGCCACAGGGGCCAGGGTGTCCCTAAGTAGCTGGGAGCTCATGCGTGCTCCAAAGCCAGAACCAATTGTTAGAGAACAAAAAAGAGGTAACTTAGTCACACAGGGAAAATATCTGGATGGAAATTCTAGTTGGGTGGGTAAGTTTTGTGGATTTAGCTGCAAGGTGGTATATTAAAGGGTGTTAAAAAGTAACAACCGTGTTTTAGATTACCTAATTTTACAATTAATATTTCCAGAATAAAAAAACTAAGAACACTTTCCCACAGACACCTCTACCAAAACCATTACGGCAAAGTTAGAATAAGAGTCAATATCTTAAAACAAATTACAGATATGCAATATAGACATTTCCTTTGAACAACTTATATCCTACTTGGGTCACTCATAAAACCCAGTCATAAAATTAAAGAACTGTTCTAATGTCTAAATTTTAATTTCAAAGCTTAAATCTACATGAAAATCATGTAACATCAAGAGAATGGAAATGATTTCTAGAAAAACACTTGTTTTTTTTTTCCAGTTAGGGAGGAGCTACAGGAAGAATATAAACTGAACGGAGAAGACGTGAGTCAGTCACAGGCTCAGCCGATCACTATGTACTCGCAGTACCCTAAACAATCAAGCCCCTCTCTTTACGTTCCCATCTCTTCAACTGTCAATGAATAAGCTGGACCAGATTCAAAGTACATCAAAACCACAGCTTTACAAACACAGATAATTAATTTTCTAGAACAAATACAGGCTTCTATTTAGCTGGACAGTCAGGAACACTCTCACAGCACCTACAATTTATTAAGCAATATTAATTGTTATTAAAGATAATAAATGCTATCACTTAAGTCATCGCATACTAAGCAAAAACTATTCGATCTTTATTAGGTCTTAGATCATTTGATTATAAATGAAAATAGAACCTAGTATTTTCTAAATCTTTAAAAAATGCTTATTCAATCTTTATTAGGCCTTAGATCATCTGATTACAAATGAAAATAGAACCTAGTATTTTCTAAATCTTTAAAAAATGCTTATAGAATCATAAATCAGTATCTCTTTCAGATTTGCAGAATGCTTGTATTTTTTTCATTGTATTTTTGATACTCTCATATTTTCAAAAAACCATATTCTTTTAGCACCTTGCTTAGGAAATTGTACTATTTAATAATCACCATTATTATAATGGTGATTATTATAATCACCAATAATCACTTCTTAGAATATTAAAAGAGATGGTGTATTGCTTTTATTTTATTTATTTATTTTTGGGGGGGAGCTGCGCCACGCGGCTTGTGGGATCTTAGTTCCCTGACCAAGGATGAAACCCGGGCCCCCTGCAGTGGGAGTGTGGAATTTTAACCATTGGACTGCCAGGGAATTCCACTGGTGTACTGCTTTTAAATTTTAACTTAAGATTTATTCATCTCTGGGAATTCCCGGGCGGTCCAGGGGTTAGGACTCGGCGCTTTCACTGCCAGGGCCCAGGTTCCAGCCCTGGTCAGGGAACTAAGATCCCTCAAGCCATGCGGCAAGGCCAAAAAAAAAAAGGATTTATTCATCTCCAAAGAACGTGCACATATGTCCTCGTTAAAAACACCAGAGGGACACCCATTTCAAGGGTATCACTGTGCAAATTCCACTAAGTTTTGTGAAGCAGGCCACTAATAATAACAAACAAAAATAATACAGAACATAGCATTTCAGGAGAGTGGAAGTGGAGGAAGAAAAGCGGAGGGGGGGGCGACAGGAGGAGCGGCACACAGCACCACAGCCACCCCCCCAGGCAGCAACTGTAGCCGTGCACATACGAGGGGTCTGTGTGTGACAGAAGACTTGTCCAAAGATGCCCAGCTCAGAAAAAGGTAAAGCTAGGTTTCAAAACCAAGTATATACCTGCCTCCCCAATCATACATTTTTTCACCAGTTCACATGCCATAGTAAGCACAGGATCAGCAGCAGTAAAGGCAGAAAATGCCTTAAAGATGGGGAAGTACCTGTAGCAAGAATTCTTCCAGAGCAGGACTGCAAGTTGCAAATGCCTATTGGGGGGGTCAGGCAAGTAACAGAAAGTGAAGGGAACTCAGTGGAACTAGGTAAAAGGAGACGGTGTGTATCATCCTAAGAAGGCAGCTATGCTTCACTTCACACAGAAACGTGGGCCTGATGTTGCCAGACTTTCTGCTTCTTTTCGAGAGGTACTGGAAATAAACTCATTTTTTTTTAATATTGACAACTAACTTTTAAAAATTAAACATGTCCTGCTCAAACAATATAAATCCGTGGACCACTAGCATCCAGTCCCTGAAACTGGTAGATTGCAACTACTGCCTGGAGGTACTACTATCATTTCTGACAGAACTAGAAATAGACAAGTATGGAACCCAAAGGGCAATGAGGCACAGGTCTGAGAACAGCTGGAGTCTATGAAGTGGGATGAATCATGTGTCTAATCTAAACTGAAATTAGTTATTAGCAATATGTTTCATTCTCAATTTTTTTGGTTTTGAATTTCCCAAAGTTAAAGAAAGAAAGAGAGCACGAGAGAGAGAGAGGGAGGGAGAACAAACCAACTTTATAGTAACAAATTTAATGCCAGGCACAATCTACTCTCAAGTGAGTCAGTTAAGCCACCAGTTATAGAAACTCTGCAATATCACCAATTCTGACCCAGTTAATATTTATTTGGGTAGTGGTGGGCAATCCCAGGCTCATACCACCTTCTCAATAAATTGCTAACATGTTTCAGAAATACACTGATATTCCTGAAAAGATACATATGTATATACATATAGTATATAGTTCTGAAGCAACATCAAAAATGTAAACAGGAAGACAAAGCTGAAATTTTCAGTATGTGAAAAAAAATTTTATTTTGTAATTTACATTCAGATACTGGGGAGGCTTGGATGTTGACAACCTAAAAATCTAATTACCAAGGGTAGATGCGTAAGAGAAAATTTTGAACGATTAATTTTATGTTTTTCCCAATTATTTCAGTATTTTGATGGCTGTTCACTGTGAACACACATACTGGAAGTGGTTTATTTTTTAAAACCAAAATGGGAAGATCACTAGTCCAACTCATCCTTCCTGTAGACCTGAAAAGGAAAGTAGTCTGGGGTTTAGAAAACAAATAAATGGGGAAAGACATAAAAGACCCAGTAACCAACAAATATCAGTGGGGTCCACACATTAGGGTGAAAGAAACTGATCTCCAAAACCAGTATACTACATTGTGGGTTTACCAACCAAGTATACAATTAGTCATTTTCTATTAGTTCTTGATCTTAGCCAACACAAGCATAGCCAAGGAAAAGTAGGCATATCAGTGTGTTACATTTCAAGCAAGATCTTGAAATTAAAACAGAAATATTTCATACGTTCAAAGGATTTTAACAAGGATTATTTAAGCGAAAGATACAAATGAGAACATATCCAGCATAGTCACTTCTTCTCATCTCTCAATGCATTCCTAATCTGTTGCATCTTCAAAGAAACATGTTCGTGAATAAATTCAAAACATTTTAGCTGCAAACACAACAGAATCTCAGGAAGTATAAAGTGGCCTAAGAGTTAAAAAGTGTTTTCATTTGCCAGGTTAATGGCGATTTTGTAAGCTCGCAAAGAACACATTTTTCCAAGCTTTATTTGAGGCCTCAAGACAATTTTTTTACCTATGCTTCTTCTACAGCAATGTTCTCAGTAAATGGCATGGCCATGTGATATGTTCCACATCATTACAAGCACTCAAACCTACAAGCACTGGATCCTACACCACATCAACTAAAACACTTATTATATTTAGGTGATGTTTAAAAAGCAGCTGTAAGTTACCTTAAGGACTGTTCTCTCCATCATCAATATTTCCCACAGAGTAATTCAAAAATTCAACCAATAAACATTTCCATATAAATCCTGTTTTGACTCACAAACATCACAGTCGGTTCTAATAAACATTGCATAGGTATCTGACACAAAATTTTCCTTTTTTCTTGGTTTATAAAGAAGTGGATTCAACAAGAGCCTCCATTCTGCACAGAGATTTAACCTTACAACCCTCCCATCACGAAAGTCACCATATGAAAAGAAGTTAATTTGCATTCATTATCCTTAGAAGGAGAGAATTTTCAGAGTTGGAAAAAAAGAGATCTTACTTTTTTTTTTTTTTTTTTTCCCAACTCTTAAGGAAATAGTTCATTCCAGTGGTAAAGGTTTTCTACATGCAAAATTCAAGTATGGACATTAACTGAAATTTTCTTTTCTGCAATGGATTTACTGAGGAAAGTAATAAACTTAACAAGATGTTTCAGCTCTGCCTCAGACCAGTTCACTAAACAACACTTAGAAAGTTAAGATACCAGAGGCTCTTCACTTCAGCAAAAAGAAATTAGACTTTTTTCTTTGTTGGGTAATTATGGGTTTCTATACCCAAAAATGCAGACGAATAAAGGTTTTGCTTTTGTTTCATCTGTTTTTTTTTCTTAAAAAAAATAAGTGCTAATGGTCATCAGCCTAAAAGAATAAAAATGTGGAAGAAATGAATAGTTCTGACCTTCCTCTCACTTTTTCTAAGCAAGATATGAACTATGTCAAAAGAAAAAAAAACAGAAAGAAAAGAGAAAAAGCTAAAGGAAACGATGAAGGAGAGACGAGCGGCATAACAGCATGGTTGAGTACAGAAAGGTGCCCCTTTACTAGCTGTGTATTCTTAATCAAGTTACTCAGCTTCCTGGTGCCCATTTTCTCATCTTGGAAATGTCAGTTTACTGGCTCTGAATGAGGTGTTCCATTTTGTCTTTCAAAAAAAAAAAAGCTATGTATTAATTACTGGATCACAAGGGTATGATTTACTCTGGTAAACATACCCTAAAAGGTTAAAAAAAGAAAAAGAAGAGTTCACCACTACAATCAAGTAATTTTACCACCCAAGTAATACATTTTCTTAGAACAGGGAAAAAGACAACAGCTTTCTGATAATAACGGACCTTACAATCGCAGAATATTTTTCAAGTACTTGCAGAAGAAAGGCATTTTACACCCATGGAAACCAGTTCATGGGGGTCAAACTGCAAGCTGTCTTCACCATTCTATAATCTATGAGGATTTATTTAGAAGTATCCATAATCTGGAACTTTCCACAGATGAAAAGTAATTGAACATATTTCTTTCAAACCCTAAACACATGAATGAAAAAGGCCTCGCTCATAAAAACAGACACCTTAAGGGTTTAGAGCCAAACAGGCAAGATGAAAAGGTATTTGCAGGAAGTACTACTCAGAGGTTATCTGTTCATACAGGTCTGTAAGCAGGTGAAAGAGTAAGCCAGGGAGGAGGGCTGAAAGCTAAAAGGCAAAGATGGAAAAAAGCATGGGGTGGCCCAGAGCAAGCACCACGACAATCAGGTATCCTCTTCCAGCAGAGGAACTTCTGGGCTGGCCCCTGGAGTCCTGCTAAAGAATCAGAAAGAGAAACAACAAATATAAAGCTATAAAGAGATAAAGCACACCTCCACCAGCACATTGCCTGTTTTAGGGATCACCACCCTTTCTGGGTATCTCAGAGGCTAGATAGAGAGTGAAGCTCAACTCTATGAGAAAAGAATAGAAACAAGGGTTTCAGAAGTTAAAATGTGGCCACCCCATACAAATGCGTGGAAAGTATCGCCAGTCCAGCCTGCACTAGAGAGATAAGGAGAAACTGGAACACACCTTTTTCAAAACCTCAAAGAGACATCAAGCCTTATTTGAAACACAGCAGGAAAAACCACTACAACATTACTGATGTAACTCTATAAAGAGCAAGAAATGAAATAAAAATGAATTAAATTCACACTGGGGTTTTATCTTATCTAAGCAAAAACTGAACTGTTTCAGAGCTACTAGAAGCAATGGCCCATTTCTGGTTTGTTTCCTGTAGGTGGCTGATCAGGTAGGAGTTCTATAAACTGATGACATTATATAAACTGATGATGCAGTTGAAGCCTTGTCCTTTCTAACATAATGCATTACCTGGCACCTACTGCAGTGCTACGCATAAAATGTTGACTTTTGTAAAAACAGTCTTATTCTGTGTCTGCTGAACTATCTGAAAAAGAGGTTTTAAAGTTAAGGTTACCCCTTGTTCACTCAAATCTCCCTTCTATGTACCATTTTAGACCCATTAATAAATGACTCATCACCTCTAGAGATGAAAGCCTCAACCATAAGCACCCATGCTGCACAGAGTGTAGCAGACACTGTTGGTGGCTCATTCTACATCACCCTTCTTGACTGAACCCCACTTCTGTTTAAGTACCCACCTCTCCTGTCCACAGTCATGTGCTTTAGGGGAAAGTTCATTCTAGTTTTAGCTCCAACAAGTAGACTGGAATTTGTAAAGCAATCATGGTAACTGCTTTAGAATGCACATGTGACAATACTCCCAATGAAACATGAGAAATCTAACTGGGAGCTTCTGGGAAAGATCTCCTAAGAAAAATTATGTTTCTTCCTGCACTCTCTTCTTCTATAGACATTAATATTTCTGGAAGTGCTAACTGGAACTGCTGAAGTAGCTTCTGACCAAGAGGGAAGCCTACCTGGTGGAGCTGAGAGACAGAAAGGACTCAAGTCCTTGACGATGTCATTGAGTTCCTGATCACACCACCTGCTGTCTGGACTCCACCAACTTCTAGATTCTCAGTGCTGTGAAATACTAAATTCCCTCATGATTTACGCATGCTTGATTCAGGCTGTCCATCACTTGCAGCCAGAGGCATCCTATGTGACCCACACCATGGTGTGGGTCTCCTCTTCGGGGCACTTGGTAGGACTGCTCTTTCGGCTCCATATGGTTGGGCGGGGCTGTGTCACTTAAGCCATGTGAGCTGAAGTCCTCTGGAACTCTCTCTTTTCCCTCTGCATGGCAACTGGCAACATTCCAGACAGCGTCTGTTCCATCTGCCTGGATCCCTGAGTAATAAAGCGCAGATCCCCTCTCACCCCCCCTCACCCCCACCCACTGGCAATCCACAATGAATAACATAAGCAGGAATTAAACCTTTGTTATTTTAAGCCACTAAAATCTTTTGGGAATTTGTAGTGTAACAGAAGCTGGTCTAATACATTTTATTTTAAAATAAAAATAAAAACAAATGAAAGAAACATTAACCTGAGTTCCCAATTAACACAAATAAAAAGGAAAAAATAAAATAATCTCACAAATCATGTTTCTGTTTACCCAGATGTGAAGAAATGGCAAAAAGAGTTGGCTAAGGGAAACTAAGAGAGAACTGTACCTGAAGAGAGAATAATACCTTCTAAGAAACCCCTAGCAGTAAATGCCCAGTTCAATAAAACAAAAGTAGTTACAAACTATCTTACCAGTATAATATTAAAGCAACTTCCTATCTAAACGTATCCCTCTTCATTCCAGGGAAAGGAGTTACTTATGGAGAAGACTGGTATTGCTAAGAACCTGAAGAAAAGAAAAGAATGGGCCAATGGGCTGACAGAGCATGACGGGATCAGATTTTGGACATTCCGGCCAGTTACAAAAGTAGAGTGCTTTTCAACTTTTCCATATCTACACAGAATGAAAGGATTATAATGACCAGCTATACAAAGGACAACAAAGAAAGGAATATAAAATGTCTAAGCCTTTATAGTCTACAAAAAAGAATTATTAGCTCATTTGACTACATCAGTTACTTCAAAATGCTAGCTGGCTAACTCAAACACAAGAATCTGTGAGTTGTTAATTTCAAGAAGCCTATTTTAGTCCTAGAGACACACATTAGGGATCCTAGAAAGACTATAGCAATTTGATGCTTTCTATCACACAATACAAAAATGACAACCTCTACTTGCATTTTTCCTCTCTTAATTTACATATGGAATTTGGTACATTGAGTGTGTCATTAAGTTACCCTTACAGCATATTAGAGGAGAAACGACAACATCCATCACCCTTTGATGCAACAGCTGAGCAGCCCTGCCTTCTGACGTTTCTGTCAGGAGGACCTTACTTCTGATACTGTCAACACAAAGTAGGCTGAGTTTCTCAGGCACCTTTTGGTCCCTTAGGTCACACTCTCCAAAGCACCCTCCCTTCTCTGAGCATAACCGTAAAACTCATCCCTCTGACCAGAAAGCCTTCTTTGACAGCCAAACACATTTTATTACACAGATACCTGGTAGGAAAACAGTTCAGAAAAGAAAAGCATGGAGGCAGCAGCCTCTGCACCTCTAGGAGTGGCCAAACCCATAGACAGGACCCCCCACGCATTCCTGTGTGCACGGACACACCCTACTGCTACCCCAGCATTTACACACAACAACTGTCTGGCCCTGGCCCCAAGCACAGTCTGCCAGAATGACAAGACAGGTGACAGGGAATGCCTGTTGCACAAGGATGGAAGGAATTCCACGGCAGAACAGGAACAGCTGAGCAAGCAGCTCAGGCACAGGGAGAGGCCCTATCTGAGGCAGAGCACAATGCGCACGCTCTCCCTGGAGAAGGTGAGATGGGAAAGCCATTCAGAAGAACAACTGCAGTAGTTAGGACAGGAGGGGCCGGACCAGCAGGCTGAAGGGCTAGTTACACGACTATAACTAGCTTTCACCACAGCCCTCATGGGGAATCAGCAATAGGGGACAGGACTTCCCAGGTGGCACAGTGGTTAAGAATCCACCTGCCAATGCAGGGGACACGGGTTCGAGCCCTGGTCTGGGAAGATTCCACATGCCGTGGAGCAACTAAGCCCGTGCACCACAACTACTGAGCCTGCGTGCCACAACTACTGAAGCCCGCGCGCCTAGAGTCCGTGCTCCGCAACAAGAGAAGCCACCGCAGTGCGAAGCCCACACACCCCAACGAAGAGCAGCCCCTGCTCACCACAACTAGAGAAAGCCCACGCACAGCAACGAAGACCCAACACAGCCAAAAATAAATAAATAAATTTATTTAAAAAAAAAAAAAGAAAAGAAAGAAATAGGGGTCAACTCAAGGAAATCAGCTCAACTCCAAAAGAGTTGACTTTGAGAAAAAGCAAAAGCCTCAATCCCAGAGCATCAAAATATCATTCTGGTATCTTTTTCTTTGGCCCATGATAAGAAATTTTATAGAACAGTCAATTTCTCTAAGCACAGAGAAAGAAAATGGCAAACCTTTAAAGTCATTATCTTGAGGAAACTACTCTTATTAATCTGTTTCGAAGGTATGTAAACAACAGTCACACCACGAATGTCATATCCTGAGTAAGGTGAAGTTCTTCCAGAGAGTCAGTAACGTGGGTATGGCGTGTCCCGTTTCCATGTTTATGCTGCAGTCAGTAACTAATGAACTTCGAAAGTCCCGCTACTTAGCAGGGCACCTGAATGCATCTACACACATTTCCTGACACGCATTCCTGAATGCATCTACACACAATGATCAAATTGTTCGTGGCAGTGAATAGAGGATTCCGATTTCTGTCAGGGCACAGAAGCAGATGTACAATACTCACAAAGTGTCTAAACAGCCTATGGGACACTGTATAGACTCAATACATGAGAGTTATCATATTAATTATTATTAAAACAAGGCCTCAATTATTTTCCTCTAATCAACCTCTCCATATATATCATGTCTTCTTATATGACTTATACAGACCCAGATGATTAACAATCAGAGTCTTTTAAGTGATAAAATGTTTTAAAACGATAAAACATTTAGCATAACATGAACATAAATACCTGCAACAACTACATTTTAACGTGAAACATAAATGTGTATTCATTTATCAATCTTTTGATGCAGAGCCAAGTATAAACTCATAATGCATTATCTAAAACATTCAGTTTCTGTTTCTTTAAAGTGGGAGCCATTCATTTGTTCAACAAATGTTGAACTCAACATTTGCCCAACTCAAGTGAAGCACTGTTCTAGGAATTAGTTAGGACTTTGGCCTTTACTCTGAGACAGAAACCATTAGAGTTCTGAGAACTGTGTCATGATCTGACTTTAATTCTACCAGGTTCATTTGGTTGGGAAGCAGGGAGATAGGACATTAAGAGGCTGTTATAATAAATCCAGGATCGAGACAATGGAACTTGAACTGAGGAGATAAGTCAAATCCTGGACATATTTTGAAGAAGGAGCCAACAAAGTATTCAACTCAGTTGGTAGGAGAGAACTATACAAACATACTAGAAAACAGCCTCCCAGCCTTGCTGAGACGATGTTACAGAGCGTGGACAGAGGTCAACTAAGAGAACTTTTACATAAAACAAACCTTGCCTCATCTAAGGATAAATTTGCTAAATGGTTCCTTTTTAATCCTCAAACAATATCTATCTGGACCAGTTAAGATGATAAAATATGTGGTCTAGTCCCTAATAATGTACCTTCTTCTCTTCAGTAAAAGATCAACTCCAAATATACTATTGTGGTCAACAAGCTCAACATACCCAAAATGGAAAGCACGGACTTCCTAACATCTCAGGTTCTTCAAAATAATTATACCCATCTAAACATGTTATTATAAGGATTAAATAAAAGTGCATTTTATTGAAATTTTATTGAAAGCACCCATGCCGCTTCTGTTTTAGGCATAAGGAGGAAATACTGTGGAGCAGCCCAATCCCAGGATTTACCCCCTCATCCACGTGATCGGCGACTCCGCAGTCATGCAGTGCACAGCCCACAAAGCCACATTCAACAGCATATTCTGGGAAAAGAGCAGAATAGCATTCCCACACTGCCACAAACCTACCTGCATGAACTTAAATAAGATCCTTGACCTTGCTGGCCTCAGCAGTAAGCGAAAACAGAGTTCCCTAATACCAGTCACTTCCCTCTTGCCCCCTCAAACCTGCGTCTTTTATTTCTTCGTTTCCACTGGAGCTAGAATTCAATCTCATTTGTTTTCTCTTAAGTCCTCATCCTAGTTTCACCAAAACCTGTAGGTTCTTTTTCTAAGCAACTCGGAACTTGATCTCCTTTATCCCCTTTTCCATTCTCATTGCCTCATTCTCTCTCAAATTAACTTAAATGACCAACATTCTAATTGGTCTCCTTGCTTCTGTCCCTTTTATTCTGCCCTAAAGTCATCTTTCTGAAATGAATACCCTCTGTCACTCACCTATGTTTCCCCACGCCTACAAAATAAAGTCCACACTCAACATAACACGGCAGACTGGGTCCTTCACATAGTGCTTCTACCAAGCTGACTCCATCGCCATCTCCTTCCATCTCCTCCAGTGCAGCCTTCATTCCAGCCACTCGACACTAACAACTTTCCCCAAGTTTCCCCCTCCACCTAAAATGATGTACAAGTTTCCCCCTCCACCTAAAATGTTGCTGGTATCCCAACTTTCTTCACCTGGCAAAATCCTACTATCTTCTAGACATCCTCTATGAGTTTAATTTCACATCTTTCACTTATTTAATTTCATGTCTTCTAGGAAGATGGCCCCTCTGCCTCCCTATGCTGAGTGAATCCTTCCTTCTCTGTGCTGCCACAGCAACTGGTACACACCACTACTAGAGCACCTGTACGAGGTACTGCCAATGAAGGTTTTTGTGCAGCAAGGGCCCAGTCTTTCACATGTTTACATCCTCTCTCCAGTGCCCAACAATGCCTGAAACACAGTAGAAGGTACATACATGTATGAGAAACAAATAAAAACAGACTCCAACTCCGCAGGTTGTTTCAGTTTAATTAAGTGCCTCACATGGCATTATTTTTCCAGTTAATGGTTTGTTTGTTTTTTAGTCTTGGGAATCGCAGTGTTCTTCCCATAAAAGCCTGCCTCTTCCTTTAAAGTTCTTGGTAGGCAGATATACTCTATGGGATTAAATGAAAGATCTCCATTTTCTCTACTTAGGCATTTTGTAGATCAAGGCTTTTGAACGTCAGCATTATTAACATTTAGAGCCAGATAATTCTTTGTGGTAGGGGGCTGTCCTGTGCTTTATAGGATGTTTAGAAGCATCCCTGGCCTCTACTCATCTAAAACTTAACCTGCCATTCATACGTGCACATAACCTAAAGAAAAACATTACATCATGAATAGCTATAAAGGATATATACATTAGCTGAGATCTAGTTTCTCAATAATTATAACATTTGTTAGCAAATATGATATAAAGAAAAAGGAAATGACAAAAAGAAAGAAACTAATTTAAACATTACAGTTTTATCTCAGAAATTACTTTCCCGAGGCATGGAAATAAAAATGCCTGGGCATATCGTATGAAAATATGACCTGCTTCTCTTTTGTAAATTATTTTAAGACCTACTCATTAGTATATGCAGACAAGCTCTGGTGCAACATTTACTTCAAATTCAACTAGAAACATTTTTATCAGCTTCCCATAGTAGAAAAGACAATGTTATCTAACTATATACTTAAATGTAATACAATGTTGCAGCACATTATCATTCCCATCTCACCAAAAAATGAAAACAAAAATTCTGCATTATTTCTCTCAATGAAAACTACTGAATATTCAATTCTTTGTCTTGGTTCTATTACTCGGTTTCCTATGCATCTAGTCAAGGCCTCCATATATCAGGAATTCTTCCTACCCTGCCCCTTAAATAGCTATTTTTTCTGCGTTTGTAATTTTTAGAAATTTATTACACAGTATAAAACACGGCACAACATGCAACTACATTCTTCACTTTCCTTTAGTTTTCATCTAATTGTTCACCCCTTACTTTTCTCTGAATGTTTTACAGAGATGAGCGGTGGTTTGATTTTGGTTTGTTTTTTAATTGCATAGTCAGCTACAAAAAGGATCTACTGAGACAACAGGAGATCAGAAACTGGAAATGACACCACATACCTAAAAGTCCTGAAGAAGACAGTAAATATGTAGCAAGAATAGACTCTAACAGGGATCACCCTCTGATAACATCTCCATTTATCAAGATTTCTAGGCAAAAACACTCAACAAAATCGAACTTCCCTTGGTTTACTGAACTACCCATTAACCAAGATAACATCCCGGCAATTCAAAACTGGTGCACTGTTTATTTACTCTCAAGAGTCCATCTACACTCATCATTCCTTTATTTTCTACCACCACCAGCCTCTCAAAACAAAACAAAATCCAGATCGGTCCAGTTCTCTTCCTTAAATACATACCTATTTTAAAAATTGGAAACATAAGCAGCAATTCAGCCTCTATTAATCAAAGGTCACATATTCAAAACCAAATCTAAAATAATACTTATTTTTTAAAACTCTGTGGAAGGAGGCAATAAAAAGTATTCCTTGGCCTCTTTATATTCCCCCATTTAGATTTTCAGGCGTTCACTTGAACTCCTCTCGGTTTCTCTGTGTCAGCGCCCAACATGACTGCTAATACAAACCTTAGAGCTATTCTTTACCGGAAAAAAAAAAAAAAAAAGTCCTTTAAAATGCATTCAGTTGAAGGAAATAAATCCTTTGGAACACACTGCCATCTATTCTTCCAATGCCTCCTACCCTCATCTGACCTGAAATGCTTTTTCTGGGTGTTCTAGTACTATTTGTAAATAGATACCAGAGGCAGACACAACTTTTCTGTGATATACCAGGAGTTATCAATCCATTGAGTCATTTGAGAATTTCCTTTATAGTTATCTTCTTGAGTTTGCTTTTTGTTTGGGGTTTGGTTTTGTTTTGCTTTTAAGGAGCAAAGCAGGAAATGGAGGGAAAAAGATCCACAGTCCTTTGCCTCCGCCCCATCTTTTCCCTCCCCCCCTTCAGCCACCCCCAGATGAATGTGAGAACTTCCTGCAGCGAGAACACCATGAATAGGACCTGGCATCTAGACAGGAAAGATAGTACAGGACTATGAATACTCTGAATAAAGCTTCTATGCAGCCACTAAATTAAAGGAATTCAGGAGCTACACAAAGGGCCTGGCTATTTAATGGATTCAGTCTTTTATTTTACAGTATAATTAGGCAGCACACAAATGAAAGCCTTTCCCAAGGACTGCACTAACAAGGCTAGCTGACTCTCCCTTACATGCTCCCCATTTCGTCCCTAGAGTTGATGTTGTTCTTACTCTTAGACAAACATTTCATGAGGAAGTTGGCTAGATATAATAATTTAATCCACTCTTAAGAAGTACAAATTCTCTCTTACCGAGAGATCAAGTTCTGAGGTACCTTTCAAGCTTTACTCCTTCATAGATTCCTATACAAATAAATTATTTTAGAGACAGTGTTCAAAACAGATAAAGACTACCTCCTTCCTCCCACAAACACGTTTATGCTTCACACTTACTTCTAAAACCATAATAATAATACCAACTCTGCCTATTAGACTTATGATAAGGAGTGGGGAAAACTTATCACACACCTCAGTCAGATGTGCAGCTGTTCTAAGAATCAATCCAAAATTCACTCTGGATCACCCTCACCTGAGTTGCAGCACTCAGAAATCAAATGGAAGTTAACACTGCATTAAAACAAAACAAACAAACCGAAAAAAAACAAACAAAAACAAAAAAATGTAGAGCTCACTTTGGGTACCTGCGGAACCAGGGATACCTGAGAAACAGTATTTAAACTGAACAATCAACTCTTGAACCCTTTCATTTTCTCTTTCTTTTCATTCTTCTGCCAAGGCCCTCCACCAAAATGGGGTGACTTGAGATCTAAAACTTTTAAAAGGGAGGAAGAAACAGCTTTTTTTGAGATGCAGAAAAAAAATGTATTAATGAACTGCAGAAGAAAGTAGAGACCCCAGTAGTTTGTAAAACCCTATGAAATTCACCCTCCTACAATTAGAACTGTAGAATATTCTTTACATGACAGCAGTAAGTCACACAAGTGGCTGAAAGTACAGGAAAAAGAAAAGAGTACAATAAATTCAAAAGACGAAAATTCAGTAGTCAGAAATCTAGAGACAAGTTGAATCTAAGCAGAGCTCTAAGAAAAGCTATAAAAATGTAAGGACCAGGTTTTCAAGACTATAAAGGATTTTTCCTCAGTGCCTCAATGTATATAAAACAGAGTGGTTATATTAGTGAACACAAAACAAGTATAGTGTACGTGTGTGTGTGTGTGTGTGTGTGTGTAGGGAGTGGGAGGGCAGAGGGAGTGAAGGAGAAAAATTATCACTAGACTTCTCTAAGATGAAGTCTTGGGAGGATGTGAACTGCTTCTGCCTCATTCACATCTACAACCCCAATGAACACACATCTGGACATAGAGGCAATCAAAAAACCATTTGCCAAAAGAAAGAATTTGGGAGATGAGTATTACAGGTATTGTGAGCTGTGTTCCCCCATAATTCATATGTTGAAGGCTTAACTGCTGTACCTCTGAATGTGACTACTATTTGGAGACAGGGCCTTTAAAGAGGTGACTAAATTAAAATGAGGCCATTAGGATGGGCCCTAATCCAACCTGACTAGTGTCCTTATAAGAGGAAATTTGGATATACAAAGGGACACCAGGGTTGCAAGTGCACAGAGGAAAGACTTATGTGAGGACACAGTGAGAAGACGGCCATCTGTAAGCCAAGGAGAGACCTCAGAAGAAAACAAACTTGCGCTTGATCTTGGACCTCTAACCCGTACAACTGTGAGAAAAAAACATTTCTGTTTAAGCCGCCCAGTCTGTGGTATCATTATAGCAGCATTAGGAAACTAATACAATGGGAAAGAGGAAAACTGGGAAGGGAAGAGAGAAACTGGGAAGGAAAGAAAGAAGTTGAAAGGAAGAGGTTAAATAGTTAACCAAAATGTTATCTCTAAGTTTCCAGAACTTATACTTTCTCCTATATACTTTTTCATATTGCAACCAATGTTTTTTGATAAGAAGTAACCCCAAGAAGTCTGGAGTTTGATAATATGAGGCTGTAAAACTTGAATTCTTAAAACAAATTCCCCTTATGTATGTATATATTTAGAATACCAGTAAGACTATGGGTAAATCTAAACATGTGCTGACTAAACAGAAGTAGTAGCATCTAATTTCAGGGATAAAAAGTTAAGAAAGAACAAAAACACTAGTAAAAATAACACCTATGACAGGAGAAGGGTTAATTATAAAAGTTAGTCTAAAGCCATTTTTTTGTTGTTGTTTGTTTTTAAGGAGAGGATGCTGAAGAAATGGTGACTACAAACTTCTTAGGTCACATGTTCAAGTTAAATATTTTAAGATAATCACTAAAATAATAAAGCAAATTATAAAACTTCCAGATGAACAAAAAGTAAAATGAGAACCAAAGAAATCCTTGTCAAGAGAAAATCAAAACCTAAAAAGATGGGGGGAGCACAAAATTAAAACTAAATAAATAGATCGAAATGTAAATAGACTGAATTTTCAGACTACCAGATTAAATTTTAAGCCTGCTACATGCTGTTTAGAAGGCAGCAATACAGAAAGAACATAGAAGAAAGAAAAAAAAAGTAAATATTAACAACAGAAAGCTAATATAATCACATTAATATCAAACAAAATATCCATTAAGATAAAAGCCACTTTTAGAAACAAAAATAGTCATTATACAACGAGAAAAAGATGCAGTCAATGAGATTAAGATTCTGAATTTACCTGCAATTTATCAACATTGCCTCAAAATACATAAAGCAAATATCAACAGAATTAAAGGGGGAATTTAATGAATTTACAATTATTGAGAAAGATTTTTACATACTCTCGATAGACTGAGCAGTCAAAAACTAGTAAGGCTACAGAAAATTTGAATGATATAACAAGCGTGATCTAACAACATATATTATAGCCCAACACCCAACAAGTAGAATATATCTTTTCAAGCAGACAGGGAACAATTATAAAAACATACCAGGGCACAAAGTCAACCTCAACAAATACCAAAAAATCGGTATCATACAGGCACTTTCTCTGACAATTATGCCAAAAAATTAGAAATGATACAATTTAGATTTTTTAAATTCTAATGTATTTGAAAACACTGAAATGCCCTTCAAAATAATTCATAAAGAAAAAAGCACAATAAAATTACAAAATATTTAGAACTTAACTATATATCAAATGAAAACTAATGCACTTCATATCAAAATTTGTGGGATGCCACTGAAGCGGTATTAAAAGATATTTATGATCTGCTATAGACAGTTACAGGTCCTCCCAAAATTCCTATGTTGAAACCTAATCCCCAATGTGATGGTATTAGGAGGTGGGGCCTTTGAGAGATGATTAGGCCATGAGGGTAGAGCTCTCCTGGATGGGATTAGCCCTTATAGAAAGTGACCCAGACAGTTCCCTCTCCCCTTCAGATGTATGAGGATACAAGAAGAAGTCACTAGTCTATATCTTGGAACATGGTTCTTACCAGAACCCAACCACGCTGGCACCCTGGTCAGAGACTTCTAGTCTCCAGAACCATGAGAAATAAATTTTTGTTATTTATAACCCACCCAGTCCATGGTACTTTGTTATAGCAGCCTGAACTGACTAAAATATGGTCTTAGAAGAAGGGCTGAAAATTAATAAGCTAAGCATCTGACTTTAGTTAGGAATAAAAGGAAAGAGAACTTCTAAAAAACTGATCAGTGGAATTAAAAATAGGAGCATACATTAATTAAATATGGGGGAGGGGAAGAACACAAGTTTCAATAAAACCAAATGCTGATTCTTTCAAAACACTAATAATATTGTATTTACAAACCCATGGTTAGACCAACAATAAAGAGAAGGCACACTGCAAAATGTGATAGAGATTTCAATAATGTTGAAAAACAGATGTCAAATGTTTTTTTAGAAAAATGCATCTTCCCAAAACTGACTCCAGAAGAATTAGAAAACCTCAATATAGCTATAACCATTAGATAAAGTGAAACACCACTATAAAAGCTACCAGATCCAGAAAGTTTGAGCAAATTCTACCAAACCTTCAAGGAACTAGCAGATAACTCAGGTCTTATACAAACTGTTCCAGAAAAAAAAAAAAAGTGGGAACATTCACCTTCTGAGTAAAACCAAAACAGGGAAGAACAGTTCAAGAAAGGAAGTTTAAGCCAATTCTACTTGTATAACATAAATAAAACACTACTAAATAAAATATTAGCTAATTGAATTCAGCAAGGTAATTTTTTAAATCTCAAGAATGCATGGATCACTTAACATAAGAAAAATTTAAATATACAATTTATCACATTCCACAGATTAAAGGGGGAACAAAGAAACACCGTAAGATCCCTAGGTTACAGAAAAGTAATCAGTAAAATCAATACTCCTTTCATGATTTTAAAAACTTCTCACACCATTCTTAACACTTATAAAGTTTATCAACTAGAAACAAATCAAATTAAATGACAAAACATATTCCCTTTAAAGTAAAGAATAAAATTCAATGTTTTCTATCACCACTTTCTTTCAGCACTGTATTAGAAGTTCTAGCCAGTGTGACAAGAAAAAGAAATTACACATACAAGACCCAAAATAATACCACCATTTCCAAGAGATATGGGTGACTACACAAAACAATTCATACAAATACTAAAACTAACAAAATCTCAGCAAGGTTGCTACATTAAGACCAAAATGCAAAAGTAAACTGCATCACTATGTACCACCAAACAATATTTTAAAATCTGAACTCACCACTAAATAAATAACAATAATAAACAATTTTATAAATTAAACATAAGTAACAATTTTAAAAATAATAAGTAATTTTTTAAAACGTACGACATATAGGAATGAATCTGGCAAAGCATGTGCCAGGTTGCTGACATCATGAGGTGTACGCAGGTTTACATCTTTAAAACATCACATGTGAAGCAAATAAAGTAAAGCTGCTTCAACAAGGCTGGAGACAGTTACACAGGTGTTCTTTATACTACTCTCAACTTCAGGCTTGAAGTAGCTACAAGAAATTTTTATTTTTCAAGAAAAAAACTGCAAAGCTAAAATTATTTGGGCAAAATTAAACTAAATTAATTGTTATTTAAGCACATCATTCAAATAATGTTTACCTTACAATTTTCAAAGGCCGTTACAGGCAGTAAGTAGAAAAGGAAGAAGAAAATCAAGTTGCGTTTTAAAAAAAAAGTAATTATTTAACAACAGCAGGAAAGTGCTAACATCTGAGGCCTCACTACAAAAAATTTAGTTTTTCTTCCAACTACGTTCCTCCAATTATCGATACATAAAGCAGTCCATTAGGCATGCACATAGTCTCCCCTGGGGCCTGGGAATAAAACCGGTGGTCAGCTGTCTAGATTTAACACCTCTCACAGTCTGTCTCTGACTCAATTCATTTGAAATTAGTATATGATTTCAGTTTCAAATCTTCAATTTCAACCACAGTTTTCCTCCGAAGTGTAAAGATTCTTCTTTATGTAAAAAAGAAACATTGGCTAACATTTACTAACAGTAACTAATTAAAAAACACAGGAGTTTAAAGGGACAACAGTAACATTAAGAACTTTCCTTTTAATCGGGAAAGTCTCAGAGATTTGATCCAGTGATTACCGTTTCAATATTGAAAGTGCTTTGAAAAACGTAAAGCCTCTGTACGTAAAGGATGGTGATATTATTGTTGTTGTTTGTTCTTACTAAAATCATCTAACAGGAAAAACCCTCTAATTTCTTTCAGTATTACAGCACTTCCCTGTAATACTCAACCTCACTATGTGAAGATACCACACACTTTCAATAAGAGTTTATCACTTTTTACCACCCACAAATACCACCGAAGGACTCTTTAAAACTGAAACTCCTTACTTTTAATAGTGTTAGTTGTTCCTTTCAGTTCACAATTAAAGATGAGCAAAATGAGCTAGATTTCTTAGTGAAAGGTCAGTTTATTGATGGCTTGGGGTCATCCAAACTACATTTTCACACATTACCACCAGGTACTAAGAATTTAGACTGTGTTAGAGCATGCTACTGGGTAACATGTATTAATCTTTCCTGTTCTTTTACTCCTGATAAATTAAGTATCCTCCTGGAGTCGGAGTGTACAGAACGTGACCTCACCCACACTTTTTACAAAAGGTGTCTGTCAGTAAGCAAGGAAAAGTTCAGGCAGGCTTACCACAGACCAAGAAAGAGACAAAAACCTCAATTATAATTTTTAAAGGATGTATAACTTAAGTAAGATTATTAAACCATAAAACACAACAGTATTTTTTAAATTATTATTCAAATGCCAGGTTTAAAAACCTTACCAAATTATGCCAGATACACCTCCTAAAGGATCCTCAAGTCTGTGTGCGCTGTCCATGCTGAACTTTCCTTTTGCACATTTGCTACAAGTCCTTGTTAACACAGGACACAAACCAAAGGAGAAATTAAATTCCAAATTCTTACGGCAAAATAGGAAAGCCCAGCTAGTCTGTTCTCCACAGCACAAATAAATTGAAATCTCTTGTTAGGAAATCTATCCCCAACTTACCTCTTATTATCTATATAGAAGTTATTTCTAAATTGTATTGTGTAGTATAATACACCATAATTACAGCCACTTTCTGATAATACATGCTAATGAAAGCAGCAGAGGTACAAATACCACTGAAACTCAAACTCGGATATGCATTACATGATTTCTTTTTCTTTTTTTTCTATGTTTTATCTGGTAGTTTACTTACTGGTTCTTTCTTCCTTCACTCATTCGACAAGAATTTATTGAGTACCAACTATGTGCCAAGCATTCTGTTAGGTTCTAAAACTATGAACACCAATTTCCACAGGGCATGAGAATACAATGCACTGAACGAGTCTTCTGATAGATATACAAAGTACAATGGGAACATCAGCTGGTGCTCTGACCTTTATCTGAATAAACATGGATTGTTAGTAAAATAGCCCAAACACCAGCTTACAGTAAAACATGTAGCAAAAGATTAAAAGTAAACTATCAATATCATGAATAAAATTTAAGCGAGACCATGCAGATAAAAGTAATTCCTGTTGCTCTAAGTCAGGGTTCACAAACCCTACCAGCCCTTTCAGGAAACCTACATGAGTGAAGCGCTCAGGGTACCTTGGAGAGGACAGGGAGGGAGCTGCCACCACTCATCACTACACCTGTGGGCATCGCTGCAGAAGCCCAGGACTTCTGATTTAAAAGATCTAGATCTTCTGATTTAAAAAAAAAAAGAAGAAAAACAAAAATCTAGATTTTTATGGGAAACTTTAAAATATTGAACTGATGGCAATTAATTTGAAAAAATTTCAAACCATGTCACCAAACATAACAGGTCACATGTGAGCCACACGTGACACATGGCATTAGTTGTGGACCTCTTTTCTAAGTCCTCCAAAAGATGATCCAACTTAACTCACCTGATCAAGATCATAAATGTTAAGCAAAACTCAAAAGGAAAAAGAAACCCCAGAAGTATACATCCAAATCCTCAACATACTCCTGTTAATACCACAGGAATGTAGTCACAAAAATCCAGACAACATGAAACACTACAGAACAAATAACTTGGTTTCTTCAACAAGTAAATTGCAAGGGAAAGGGGGGTGAGGAGGGTGGGAGAGAAGGGAAACCTAAAATGAAAAGACACTGAAAAGACAAAAAACAAAAAATCACAAAGGTATCAACCACATTTGGATCATAATTTAAACAAAAATTTAAGACAACTGGAAATTTGAACACTGTTGAAAAATGGGAATTAGCGTTAATTTTTTTTTAAATAAAATCACGGTATCATGGTTGTTTTTAAAGAGTGCTTATGTTTTAGAGATACTTAAGTTTAGTGAAATGAACAGATGAAAAGATATGATGTCTAGTATTTGCTTCAAAGTAATCTAGGCAGAAGAAGGGGCTCGAGGTAAAACAAGAATGGCCATGAGTAGGTGGCTGATTATTGATGCTGAGCAATGAGTAGGCAGGAGGTCATGACACTATTTTGCTTACTTCTCAATTTTTTTTTACACTTTCTATAATGACAACAAAATCCTAAAATAAAGAACTGGTTTTACATCTTTCCTGTGTATGTACTATCACTTGATCTCATAAAAAGTAGGAAAATGATTCAAAAGACGACGACTAAGAGAGGGAAAAGGGAGAACACAGAATAACAGCTTCAATAATAACTATAGAGAAACTAATTAACCTGCCCTTAATTGAAAAATAATTGACTTTGCGCACAAATGACCCCGGGACCTCTCTCGCTTATGGATAAAAAGTGTACGAAAAAGAAATCCTAAGCAGATATAATCTCACTGAATGTATACCTAACAGGATACTGTATCCCATTTTCATTAAAATGAAAGTCTGTTGCTAAAGTGCCAAGAGAACACACTGAATTGGTTTTTTAATTTCCCCAATCAAACATGCCTGATGTTTAGCACAGCTTAACTACTGGGGTGAGTTGAGGGAAGTTAGAGTGTACAACAGGGAATGTTTATATACTCACTCACTGAGAGATACTAATTTTTCTTTTCTAAGAAAGGGAAAACAAGTGGGTCGGGGTGGAACAAAAAGAGGGTAAAATAAAGCTTTCTGTAAAAATTAATGCAAGACGAGTTAAAAAAAAAAAAAGGCTATGCCTTCATTATCAGACCATGGCCACATGTAATTTGGGAGCATCTTGGGTTCCCAGTGCAGAGACTGTGTAGCCCTGGGTGGCCAGGGAAAGTAAGAAAGATGAAGAAAGCACATGTGGGGAGTGTACACAGGAAGAACAGAGAAGTGGCTATTTAGGTGTCCAGAAGAGAAGGCTTAGCAAATATAGAAAAGACAGGGTTACTTTTACCCTGCCTTTATCCTTCTTACTGATAAGATGAAAGGAAGTTATAAAATGATAGTCATGGCACCTGACCTTGAAAGAGACAAATCTAAATGATGTTTGATAACTCAATGGAATGGTTTCCTATTATTCTTAAAATCCATTCCAAAACACTAACTGTAGCCTATAAGGCCCTTACAGCCAGACACAACCAAGAGTGCATATCTACCTGTCTTGCATTTAAGGGGGAGGGGGGTTGGGGAGGAACTATGATGACCAAAGCACTCTGAACTTGGCAGAACTCGGCACACACACCCACGATCTGACCCTATTTCTCCAGCCCTGCCTCGTGATACTCACACTCCCTACACTATGCTCACAGGAGCCCCTCCTCCAGGTCTTTAAACATGCTGGGCTCCCTACCTCAGGGAGTTTGCTGTTGGGCAATTCACCATGTTTGACATGAAGAGTTAACAATTATGTTTCTTTCTTAAGACTTTCTATCTTATTCCCCAAAACATCTTTATTAAAAATTTACAGAAACCAACTTTGTAACTGGAATATAACATAATCAGATGATCTAGATACTTCAGTAAATATTGGGGCGATTATATTCTTCAGAACAACCTAACTGTGTTTTTCATTTGTTTCAATAACCACAATTTGAAATTTCAGCATCTAGCCCCGTACTGAGCACAAAACAGAAATTCAACACTTACTACAACTAACAAGAGGAAAAATGATAGGTTTAACATGGTTTCTTAACAGTATTTCTTATTTAAGAATAATTGTCCCCTATACAATCTGATTTATATCTACCTAAACTTATAATTTATCATGTCTTCATGCTCACTTTATAAACAGATTCAAGCCACAAGTCAATCTGACAATCTAGGAACGGAAAGCACATTCTTTAGAACCAGCTTTTATGTCTGCAAGTATCAATAGTAGGCCATGAGAAAAAAAATAAAACTATCTCAGGAGTTTTATTACTCCGTAAGTGATTTTTAAACAGAAAGGAAACAGGACATAATGGAAGGTACGATGCCAGCTTTGTCAAAGTTGCAACTTTTCTGAAGGTTTTTGAGCATCATGTCTCCACACCTACACATCCCAACCCCACTCCCCAACCCCTGCCCCAAAGACACACTCAGAGATTGGGAGGAGGGAACCCAAACTGTGCCATCAAAACAAACCTGCCCATTGCCAAGCGCAGCCAAACCTGCAAACCTGAGTCTGGCAATCATTTCCTCCAGCTCTTGTTTACTATCCCCCCTCCCCTTCCCACGCAGTAAGATGCAGATGCGTTACCACAGTTAAGAGAGGATCACCCTACAGAAAATTCAGTGTAGACTGAAATCACAGTCATAAATTCCCCAAAGAGGGTATAAACTATGAGTAGCTGATTGATTCACTCAAGAAAAAGCATATTACAGTAAATATTGAGACTTGGCTTCTCCTTACCTTCTCGCTAACAAAACCGAGGCCCAACTTCCTGAGTGTCAGTTAAATGAATCTTTATCTTTACTCGCCCTTCCAAACAGTCTCAAAGAAACAGGTGGCCCTCTTCCCGCCCACGGTTAACTCCACTGGGTGTTCCTGATTCCTCCCATCTTATTTCTTTCAGGACTTTCCCTTGTTTACTTTCCCCCATCCATTCATCCATCACCCTTAGCCTCTCCCCTCTCTCTTTCCCTTCAGGATACAAAAAAACAATGTTCAAGTTTCTTCCTTCACAACTGTATCCCTTCTTTCTTCTGAGGTATAACTTACATCTAGTACAGCACATAAACCTTAAGTGTACAGTCAATAAATTTTTGTGTATGCATATACCTAGGAAAATAAAACCCAGAAAAATGCAAATAACATTATCAACAGCAGATGGCTCAAGCCTTTCCCATCGATAACCCCCCTGAAAGGTAACAACTATTATGATGTCACCAAAAATTAGTTTTGCCTGTTAACTGACCTTCATAAAAATGTCATATAGTGTCTCTCTTTTACACCTGAATTCTTTCACTCAACATAATCCACTACCACCACTTTTTAAATACAGGCAGTCCTCAGAGTTGCCTCCTCAACCCTCTCCTCACTCAACCCATTTAATCTCGCAATTTCATTCGATCCGAAGACTTTAACAACTATCTAAACATAGATAATCCCTGAGTTCTTCAGACATACCTGGATGTCTTTCAGGCACCTTAAATTTAACACATCCAATATGTAACTCACCATCTCTCCCCCTCCCACTAAAGCCAATTCCTGTTCCTGCATTCTGCATGTTGGTTGATGGGATCAGAGTCAACCAAACTAGAAACCGCCAAGTCATCTTAACACACAAAACCCTGTCGCTCTTGTTCACACTATATCCCTGGCATGGATTATAGTGACACACTTCCTGATGTGGAAGACATACTCAAATTACTTCAGGAATGAATAATAAATCCTCAAGTACTCTTTCTCCCCCAACATGTAATCATTCGATAAGATCCAAGAATTCTACATTCTGAACAATTCCCACATCTGCAGTTCTTCATCTGCACTGACCTAGTCTAGATCTCCCCCATGTAGCCCCTTGGTCCCCCTGACAGAAATGCCCATCCCATCCACTCCTACTGCTGGGCCTGCTCTTTCTAATATTCTAAACCATCTCTCACCTACCCCACCTGCAGCAGAGTTGATTAACTCCCTACTTGGTAAACAACCACACTTACAAAACCTCAAAGGAGGGGACTCTATATTGCAATGATATCTTTCTCTCCTACTAGGCTGAACTCCCTGAGGCAAGGCCATTCTTTCCTCAGATCTCCAGCTCCTAACAGAGTGCTTTAAATGTTTACTAAATGCCCCACTAAGGCAGTCTCCAAGTTTCCAGCCTCTCTCCAGCCCATCCTCCAGCTGGCTGCCGGTTAATGCCCTACAACACAGATCTAATCATGTCACTCCCCACTTTAAAATGCTCAGTAGCTCCCACTGCTTATCAAATCAAGCCCTTAGCAGGTGAGGCCTTTCATCATCTGGCCCCAATCTCCTTTTCAGCCTCATCTCCTACCACTTTTAATCTCATCACCTAACACCTCACCACGCCAGTTCCTCCCCATTTCCTACGCACATCCTGCCCTTTCATTCACGCTTTAGTTCCTGACATGCCCTTTCCATGCAATGCTAGTCCCCCATTCATACAGGGAGTCCTTCTCAGGAAGCCTTTCCAGAGCATTCCAGGGAGAATTGGTTTGTCAGGCTTCTGGGTTCCCTTGGCACTCTGTAAATGCCTTCATTAAGGCATTTCAAGTTTTACTGTAATTGTTTATTTGATAAACAGTAGAAGGCAAAAGGGTCCACTGAGATCTGGAAGCTGGGTGGTGAGCCAGGTCCATTTACCAGCTAAACAAATGATTACTGTCAGCTTAAAGTGTATTACCATTTCAAACTCATCCTCAACTGCAAAATATTTGTAAATATCAAGAGCAGGAGACACATCATTCATTCTCACATCACCAACTCCTAACTAGAATGCCTGGTCCTCCAGCTTGACTGAATTAATTAGTGATACCCACACACAACCTCTTGCTTCCTACTTTCATGAACTGACCCACAATTCTCCCATCACTCAAAGTGCAAACTTGTTATCTCTGAGCTTCAATATTAGCTGCTGAGTCCTAGGATAACATCTACATCTGCCTGCTTTTCTCTCTCCACTCCTCTAGTTCCAGCCCTCAGTATCTTACTGAGCCATGCAAGCCCCTAATGGTTTCCCTCCTCCAACTGTAATCTCTCCCCCTCCCGATTCATCCAACACTGGCACTCCTTAAACTGTATTGTGCAAACGAATCACCTAGGGATCTTGTTAAAATGCCAATTATTCAGTAAGTCTGAAGTGAGGACTGAGAGTCTGCTTTTTCTATTTTTTTTTTTTTTTTTTTAGCTGTACGCGGGCCTCTCACTGTTGTGACCTCTCCCATTGCGGAGCACAGGCTCCGGACGCGCAGGCTCAGTGGCCATGGCTCACGGGCCCAGCCGCTCTGCGGCATGTGGGATCTTCCCGGACCGGGGCACGAACCCGTGTCCCCTGCATCGGCAGGCGGATTCTCAACCACTGTGCCACCAGGGAAGCCCTGAGAGTCTGCATTTCTAACACACTCCAAAGAGATGCTAACGATGCTGGTCCACAGATCACATTTCAAGTAGCAAGATCTCCACTCAGTGCTGTCCTGGAATAATGTATCTAGCAAGCAGTCAACAAGCAGAAGCCAGACGACCATCAATCAGGATTGGATAAGCACAGATTTCTACGCTAGGTAAGAAACTGGACTAGATGCCCCTGGTCCTTTCCAATGCTTTGATTCTATGCTCTCCCTGAGATATCCATGACGTTGTCACCCATTTTTCACCTGTGAAGCTTGGCAAAGCTATTCCCTAGCAGGTAATACTTCAATTATCACATTCACCAGCTTCTGAAGTAGTAACTATCTACCGACAACTCTGGTTTAGTCTACTCCAGTATTACAAACGTTTCTAAAAGATAAAGAAGATACCGGGCAAGGGGGTATATATAGTTGTGCTTATGACAGTACCTTCAAGAAAAGTGAACACCACCACTTCCCTTTATCCATCAGTATTATCTAGAGGTTAATACCACTTGCATTACTCTATCAGTTTCTTAGAACCAAGAGGCTATTAACCGTTTTGTTTGGTTGGGGGTGGGGTGGGAGATCTTATGAACATCTATAGAAGCAGGAAGCAATGACGACTCCCAATTCTCTATTAGCAGCTGCAAGCCAATTCAAGATATAAAACAAGCATTCCAAATGTACTGACTACAATTTGATCCCTCCTCTCAGAAATGGACTTTTGTGTGGTATCTTCACAATGACATTATCTTTAGCAGTTCCAAGATACTTGTTTATAGAACTTTTGTCATTGTGTATTTATCAATGAGACAATACTACTCAGATTCTGGTTAAAAACACCAAGTCTCTATTACGACTTAGTTACAAGGGATTTTTAGCGTCTACTTTATAATCACAAGGGCTAACTATTCTCCTTATGGCTACATTGATGTTAACATTTCTGTTAATATCCCCCATGAAAATCAGCTTGTCGGGTGTTGATACTGCTCTAATGAGTTAACTGAGGTCTCTGTAAAAATCTGTCACAGAGGGCAGAAAGGTGCAAATGACAGTGGAAAATACACAACGGCAGGTAATTAACCTGAATGTTGATTAGTCTGAATTAGAAGTATTTTCATTGGAATTAGAAGCATGACTTATTTTAGTCAGACAGGATCTGCATAACTTATTTTAAAAACAGGGTGTTTATCATACTTTTAAAACTAACATATAAAGCAAAATAAAGATCTTTTCCAGTGTCGTCATTCACATTACTACATGAGACAATATATCACAGAGACATTTACCTTCCACTTAAAACAAAAGAAATTTGTAACAGGCCATCAGTAAAGACTTAACTTACCAGATTTTACAGCCATGGATAAAATAGTTATTTTTGCTTATATGAACACTTAAGAGTTGTGTTTCCTCCTAGTCCACACAAGAGGCTTTTAAAAAAAAGTCCTTCACCAATGAAGATCCAGACAGTAGATGGGCAAAGTTAAAAATAATACCCTCGGGGCTTCCCTGGTGGCATAGTGGTTAAGAATCCGCCTGCCAATGCAGGGGACACGGGTTAGAGCCCTGGTCCAGGAAGATCTCACATGCCACGGAGCAACTAAGCCTGTGTGCCACAACTACTGAGCCTGCGTTCTAGAGCCCACGAGCCACAACTACTGAGCCTGCGAGCCACAACCACTGAAGCCTGCGAGCCTAGAGCCCGTGCTCCGCAACAAGAGAAGCCACCGCAATAAGAAGCCCATGCACCGTAACGAAGAGTGGCCTCTGCTCGTCGCAACTAGAGAAAGCCCACGTGCAACAACGAAGACCCAGTGCAGCCAAAAATAAATAAAATAAATAAATTTATACCAAAAAAAATGGAATTTTATTTTTAAAAAATTAAGAATACCCTCAGGTTATGACAAATTCCTCATCTTCCAAATTTTACATTAATGTGGTTGGTCTACATGACATTAAACTAAAAGAAGGTATCTGCCTCCAGAAGATGAACACAGCATTTCCCATAAACTTTATAAATCCGAGGAAAGCAAAACCCTCACGGGCTTCACAAAAAGAAACAAGAGAACGTCTTTCAAGTGTACTGTAGGCCCCCTGCCAGGCTTCAGGGCAACCTTGAGCATGTGCACATTTGCATTTTCTTTTCAAGAAAGCAAAATTAATATTTGCTTAACCCAGAACTTAGATCCTCACAAAGTATGATACCAAATGAAGCCCCAATGATTCAAACGGATAAAAAGGCCTAGATAGAAAGGGTTGGTAAATCTTAAAGGATTGAGGTGGAATTACTAATCCTAAACTCAGTCTGACTGGACTTTGAACTACTGGTAATTTATGGCTGTTCCTCAAACAATTCAGTATTCCAGAATCATGGCAAGAGTCTACTCCCTCTGGTCCTTCAAGATGGCTCAAGGGCCTTCCCGGGATTCACACAGTGGAGTCAGGAGCCTCTCCTTTGCTGCTACTATAGTCATCTGTGGACCCCACTGCCTCTATTAGAACATTTTCCACTTTTGTATTCTAAATGTTGGCTCGCTTGTTTCCACAAACATGCCCTCAGAGCTATAAGTATTTCAAGGGATCCTAGAAAATTAAAATTAGCCATCTTTGAATCAAAAGTACTTTTGATATAGTAGGTACTCATAGTAATTACTGGATTGAATGAATGAGTGAGTTAAAGTGTATAGTTTGCCAGTGTCACTGAGCAACAGCATATCCCATCTTCCTTAATGAGCCCTAATTACCTCGAATTAACATTTGTGGCAATTTACTATTGCTAAAAATAACACTACCACACTACATTTGTATAACATCTCACAGTTTACAAAGCACTTCCACATATATCACCAAATCTGAACCTCACAAAGTTCTCTGAGATGGATTTTTTAAAAATCTCTCTAATAAATGAGGCTTAAAGAGATTACAGGGTTCATTATAGGTTTCCCGTCAAGTAAAGAAGAAGCCCACAGTCAAATCTAGGTCCTAGATCCTCCATCAGTGCTCTCTGCATCCTAAGACCAGGGCCTGGTTTACACCGAGTCCTGCTGTCCTAGGCACTTTCCCTCATCTCATTTGATCTTCTCAACAATGCTGTGTGGCTCACAGGTACTGCCTATTTCCACAGAGAAGGAAAGAGGGAGGTAGAGCTCTGGGCTCAGGGGCACAGCCAGAATGCAGGTTCCAGCCTCAAGTACTTCAAAGTCCATGCTTCCCAAATGCTGATCTGCCCAAACTGGCCCCAGAAGGTTATCAAGGACAAGTTTTCCACATTCAGCAAAGCAAGCTTTACACACTAGTTAACTCTGGCAGCAAATGCTGGGGCTTGCACTCTACCTGAACCTTGCTCGCTTGACAAATCCACACAAGGTACTAAAATGCTCTGTAACTCAGTTTCCCTATCTGTAACCCTGGGGTGGTAACATTACCTGCCTCATAGGGTTGTTATGAGGATTAAATGAGTTAATATTTATAAAGCACTTTTAGGAAGGATGAAATAAATGCCTATCAGTTTTTTAAAAAAGGCATAAACCGAGGAAAAGTGACAGTTTAAGTCACTAAAGAAATACTCAATTATCGAATAAAAAGTGTGGGGACAATTTGTTCTTTCCTACTTCCTGTCTTTCTTTTCTTAAAAATAAATCTATTTATTTATTTATTTATTTACTTATGGCTGTGTTGGGTCTTCGTTGCTGCAAGCGGGCTTTCTCCAGTTGCAGTGAGCAGGGTCTACTCTTCGTTGCGGTGCTCGGGCTTCTCACTGCGGTGGCTTCTCTTGTTGTGGAGAACGGGCTCTAGGCGCACAGGCTTCAGTAGTTGTGGCACGTGGGCTCAGTAGTTGTGGCTCGCGGGCTCTAGAGCTCAGGCTCAGTAGTTGTGGCACGGGCTTAGTTACTCCGCGGCATGTGGGATCTTCCCGGGCCAGGGCTGGAACCCGTGTCCCCCCGCATTGGCAGGCGGATTCTTAACCACTGCGCCACCAGGGAAGCCCCGTTCCTATCTTTCTTAAACAACAGATAGATTAAAATTTTTAACATACAAATAAAACTACAATATACCACAGGAAAATATGGGAAATTTCTTTTAAATCTTGAGGGGAAAGATTCCTAAGCATGACACAGAACCCTGACTACCTAGAGGAAAAGACTGACATAAAAGTGCAAATGGATGAAGAAAATAGTGACTTACAAAACAAAGCTAGTTTCCCTAGATATACGCCCCCAAAACAAATCTATAAGCCAGTAGGAAAAAGGCCAATATCAAACTAAAAAAATGGGCAAGGGATAGGAACAGGCCATTCATGGGAGAAATAAGTTACCAATTAAAATGTGAAAAAAAATGATCTACGTAATTAAGAACTATAATTTTTTTTAAATTGAGACTTTCCCCCCCAAGACTGTTTACCCTACCCACCTGCTACCACCTCCCATTACATCCTACCTCAGCACTCAGTGGAGAACATGTGGGCATGCATGTGTGAGTGTATCATGTATGCATGTGTGGGATGTGTGTAAGGAAGAGAGTGCGTCTCCTCCAACTACAGTGATGTTTACTTCTTTCCAGAAGGAGAGATTCAATTTATTACATAAACCTGCACATCAGCTACCCCCAGCCATACTACCTCTCTCAGAGACCATCAAGAGAAATTTCTTTTCTGCTTCAGCAGCTAGAGTACATATTCCATATGCCAGATGCAATGTATTTTTACCCATTTGTACTTCTGCACTTTACAAGTTCCCTTCCTCATAGTAAAAACTGAAGTCATCTTTGAGGAATTAATTGACTCCATAGATTAATTTCCATATAAAACTTTTACTTAAGGTAAATGATTAAATTAAAATGGAACCTAATATAAAAGGAAATCTCTCTCCCACCCCTACCAATATTCACAAACTGTCTTTTTGCAGGAGCAGGACATTTCTCTCCCTCTCTCAAAGATATTCAAAGCAGTACCAGATTTCATGATACAGACTTCCAAAACCAGCAAACGGCAAAAGCCCAAAGATTACTGAACTAAGTTGTTTCAATTTATATCACATAAAAGTAGGGCTGTGTATGCGTACCTAAATAAACTAAGTGCATTTAATTGTGAGAAGATATGTTTTTCTTAAAAAAAGTGAAATAAAAAATATTATGAATACTGAATCTTTTTAATGAACACGTCTGAATGGGATTTTTTTTTCAAGATCTATTCTTAAATTTTTCTTCCAAATATTTTTTTAAAATTCAGTGGTTTTGCAAATTTCCATTCTTCTAACAATTTCAACTTTAAAGGACTGGACAAATAAGACAAATAACCATTGATTTTCTGATTTTCTGGCACTGTAACTCTTTTCAGTCAACCATCTGTCAACTTTAAAGTTCTATCATAAAACCCCCAAAGGGTAACATCACTGATGAAATCTAATTTCCCTCTCTGCAATTAAAATATCCAACTGTTCCATTAGAAACCCGCCCATAATCTGTCAAAGTGATATGTAACCTCTCATAAGCACTGATTAGAATGAAAAGAAACTAGAAACACCTTGAAGTAATTGAGAAAGCACCAAATGTGTGAAGCACACCCAATTTTTTAAACTTTCATTTTGAATACTAAATAAAGGAGAATCCAAAGATAGTAAGTATATAAATTCAGTGTGGGGTAAAAAAGAACACTAGACAGATATAATCAAAATCCTGGGTGCTATTCCTAATTCTGAGACTGAGTTTATCACCGATCTTGGACCAGACACTCAACCTCTACAGGGCTTGCTTTCCTCATCTATAAAAATACAGATGTTAGGATCTCTACAGAATCCTAAACTCTATGATCTAATCAAAAATAACACACAAAAAAATTTTTATGTGCTTTTTCTCCTACTGACTCTAGGCACAAGTAGATAGGCACATACAGCTCACCATGAATTAAAGCTAATGAACCATTAAATTTCCCATATCTGGATCCCTCAAATACAGAGTTATCACTACAGTAAAGTTTATAAACTGGATTATAAAAGTATCTTACTTTACAAGTCAACTTAAGAACAGAATTTTACTTCAACTTTTTTTTTTTTTTTTTTTTTTGCGGTACGCGGGCCTCTCACTGTTGTGGCCTCTCCCGTTGTGGAGCACAGGCTCTGGACACGCAGGCCCAGCGGCCACGGCTCACGGGCCCAGCCGCTCCGCGGCATGCGGGATCTTCCCGGACCGGGGCATGAACCCGTGTCCCCTGCATCGGTAGGCGGACTCTCAACCACTGCGCCACCAGGGAAGCCCTTACTTCAACTTTTAAGAGGATGTATTTCTTTAAATTCATCTCTAGTGTGCTGAATTCTACTTTGAAGAGTAGAGCTGGCAAGGAGAGGGTAATCAAACACTATCTATTCCATCATTAGTCCTAATCGACTCCAAAAAGGTATTCTTCTTTGGCTGGCAACCTTAGGCTGACTTGTGTGTATTAGGTCCAAGCCTGTTCCTTTCTCCATGACAAAAAGCTGGGGATTTGGCTGTTTTTAAACCCATGGATAGGTCGTACAGAACTTAAAACAACTACAACATTTAGTCCTAATTTGAAGAACAGGCTCTCTAATGAAGCCCCAGAATGTTAAGAGTTGGAAGAGATTTTAGACTTATTCTACTCCAAGCTCATCATTTTACTGATGAGGAAATCAAAGCCCAGGATAAAGTTAAAATGAATGCCCAAAGTCATACCAACTTTCCCAACTCTCAGACCCATTTCTTTAAATTGCAAAGTTACTTTCACCTGACCCCAGGATACATCAGCCAAACTCAAAAACCATAAGATGGAGTACCCCTTCAAGTGCTAAAGTGTAGCCAAAAGCTCTCAAAACATATGCATAGGAACAAAGAAAGAATTCCATAGGAATATATTTCTCATACATGACAAAAAGGTAAAAAACTGGTTCTACGCATAAAATTTCGCTCTTTGGACCATGTGTCTGGAGTGAACTGATTGTGAAATCCAGATAATTATTAAATAGACAGTGAAAACAAATACAGTTCATACTTTCTCTTGCTATATTTAAAAACACGCCTCGTATTTGAAAAGAAGGCGCCAAGCATCCTAACATATTATTAATGAAGGCAGACATCTGAAAAGATTCACTCTCCACCTGCTCTTCATCATCAGATGTATGAGTCAGTAGAACTAGACAGCAACAAATTCAAAACTCTTCCTGCCTGAAAAGAATGCAGGGGAAAAAACTAAAACAAAATCAACCAATTCAAAGTATCTCAAATTTCGAATTAGATTTTTTCATTCATTAATTGAAATGGTCCAAAACCAAATTATTTCAAATTTTATTCAGTCTTCAACTGAATGCTTTCACATAACTGGAAATGAGACTAATTTACTTCTAGCAAGCTTCATTTGAGAAAATACATGTCATAAATTCTGGATCTTTTTTTTTTTTGCTAAAGTATTGACATTTACAAACTCACAGAATATGTACAACCTACAAATAGAGTATTTCACTCCATTTCCAAGAGAACTTCTAGGTTCCAAACTCAAAGGTCATTGGACTAGTACCTTAATAAGACACTCTATCATTAAATACATTTTACAACCTATTAAAGCAATCTCGAATGTAAAAATACAACAGGGAAACAATTATTTCAGCATGAATGTGGGATGGTTATGCTTTGTTTCACTTAACATATTAAAAGGAATATTTGGCATATATATTATATATATAACAAAACCATTCCATCTCTAAATCAACATGTAATTATACTTCAGCAACCCGGTAACTGTTATTCTTGATTCTAAAGTACGATTATCACACAACTTGAAAGAGTTGCTATTTCATAGTTAACCAAATATCCTAATGTTCTTTAATCAAAGTACCATTAAAGTCTATTCTTTCCAACCCTTGAGTTTCAGTTTATCAAAATTTTCCAAAGCCTAGAGTTAAAGTTTCATAACAAATCCAAACACAACCCATCACAGAGACTTAGGTTATAAATACCTAATATGTCTAAAGAATCCAAATGGTCGATTTTGTTTTGTTTGAATTATACTATCTTTAGAAAACCAAAGGTAAGTATTAAAAAGAGTTTGCCCAAGAAGCAGAGGGACATGAAGGTAGATTCAAAACCCCTCATTACCAGTGTTGTACCAGATGCCTGCGATCAAGGGGTGGAGTGGGTTTAGAAAGTGGGACTTTTAAAAAAAGCCTTCACTTTCCCAGACTATTTTGGACATTTTGATAACATCTTTTTCTCTTTTTCAAAATGCCAGGCGTCTTTAAAGGAAAAGCTTTTCTATTGAGTGGCTTTTCTCGACTTTCACAGTACAATTAAACCCTTCTCCTGTCCAGATAGACTGAACCGTGTTCAACCCTGGCACATAACAAAATCATTAAATCTAAAACGCCTCATTTGACAGATGTCTCATTAAATTCATCTTAAACTTTAGGTAAGAGATGCCTTTGAAAAGGGGGGGAAAAAAAACACCTGTTAACTCTAAGAAACCTTTGAGAGAGAACTCTCTCAAAATCCACATAGAGCTTCACTCACGGAAAACAGAAGATATTAACAGTGTGTGGCACATCTAAAACCTTCTGCCATGGGAGAAATGCCTCTGTGTGTATGTGTGTTTAACACAACCCCTGGGGACCCTAACAGGAAGGAAGGCTGAAGATTCAGGACATACACCACCAGCTGCTTAACAAAATTCCGCAAATTCAATTCAACAAATGTTTAAACTAAAATGCCAAGTATTATACTAGCCTTGGACCATATACAACATTAATGAATGTTATGTTACCAAGAAATCAAATTCAGCATTCTATAAAGAGAATCAAAAACACCTTACTCTTTAAAAAATAATAAGAATCTTGGGATAACCAGTCATTTAAGGTGGCTGTTTTAACAATCTTATAGCCACAAAAAGATAAAACTTTCAACCAGAAACTTCATAAACTCATTTACACTCATCTCCTCTCCCTATAATTATTTCAATAAGCATAAAAAAAAACACCATTTAAGGAATAACTATAAAAACAGACAGAGTAGCTTACTCTCTAACTCTATATAACATATGAATTATAAAAAATGAACAGCATGGTGACATCAATAGAGCACTACTGATCACTAAAGTACAAATAAGTTTACTTTAAGATGAAAGGTTTATGCAAACCTTTCATGATAGCTATTTTTGATACTTTACAAGTAAAGCTATGTTTTAAAGGAACTGAAATGTCACACCGCTACCCTCAAAACTTATCCACTTTTCAGATAAAGTGTTAATAATGCTCTATACCCAATGAAGATTTACAGTTTAACAAATGAGGCGTGTGTAAGAAAAAAAAGAATCATTAGGTGAACTTTATTTCATGCCAACTTAAATGCATGTAAGACTATTTACAATCAGAATATTTAGAACACTTTCGTACTCTTTCTGTATTGTCCACTTATTTGCCAGTCTTGCTTCTTTATGTTAAAGGCAGCATGATAGAAACAGAACCAACCAAATTTCACAAGGAATACCACTTTGGCCTAGAGGATAATATCACCTCATTACCAACAAAAATAGAATATTTTCGGAATGCTTTTAACCAAGTGAAAAATTCAAGTGTAAATGAAATTCAACTTCAATTCATGGAAAGTAATATGAATTGTAAAACAGAATATGCATGCTCTCTCTTCTCAGCTCTGCCAAGAACTGAAAAACCACAAGCAAGAATCAAAACTATGCATCAGTTTATCTGAAAAGAGGATTGACACCCACTCCTCCCTAATAATGTTTCCGAAAGGACAAATGAGATAATTTATGTGAAAGCTCTTTAAGATTTTTGAAGATAATAAAACCAACATATTAATAGATGTTATCAAACCACAGTTATGAAGGACAAGACAGCACTCACTTTACATCAAAAACAAGTATAAAATTTAAATACAAAAAGCGACAAAAATAAAATTAAACCCTTTGTTCTTAAAAGGACTGCTTAAGCACACACTGGTGTCACATGTTCATACCACGTTACTCAATACTGCTGTAATTATAGTAATAAGAGACTTCTCGTCAATATTACAGCTTAATGCCGAAACACCCCTTCTTGGTTTCCACGTAGGAAACCATGTAAGATTTGATCATCCCAGAAGAGAAAAAGAGAAGAAATATGAGCGGGTAAGGAGTCCGTTCTCCTGAGCAATCCCAAAAAGTCAAACATAAAAATATCTTGTCCAAGATTCACGAGCCACAGTGGGTGCAGTCTCCATTCCATCAACATCATTTCCCACTATTACAATTTAAACTGAAACAGCCAGATGACTAAAGCTAAAAGGCAGTAGAAGTGAGTCAAAAATATTAAAAATATAGTTTAACACTGCCCTTGATTAATGACTCAGACGCCCCCAGGGAGTCCAAAACATAACCTCATTAACGTTTTTAAGTCTGTAACCTATGTCGAGTAACCTAATTCTTGAATTTTTTTTCACCTAAAATTACTCTCAGGTAAAATTTAAGATGGCTGATCTTAAAGGAAAATTAAATGTTAATGTATCTAATATACTTAATACTTCACACAAGTTACTTCAGATAGAGCCATAATTAAATTTTTTCTTATTTAAAGTTAGCTAAGAGAATGGTTGCTTCGGAGGAGCAACAATTTTCAAACTAAGTTTTTCTCAACGACTCTGTAATTAGATAGTACCTTTTTGTCCAAAGCCTTTTGGCTCATTAAAGATTCCATTTTACTTTACGTAAATAAATATTTAAATATTCAAAGCAACCACAAATGGCTTTCAAAGTCTTTTAAGAATAACTTAGGCCAGGTTATAAATACTAAAATTCAACTGAAAGGTGACCTCAAGAGAATGAAAGTTCTCCACTGGACAAGAACTTCTCCAGTTATAAACAGATAAACTAGATAAACAACAGATAACGAGCTCAATTTAAATATAGGAAAATATTCAAAAGCCTTCAAAAGCAATTTCCTAGTCTATCCTCAACTCCACATACACAGATAAACAAAAAGATACACAGCAATAAATTTAAGAGTAAGTTACATGTAACATTATAAAAACGAATGTGGTGGAAAACACACCCTCAAAGGATCTCATATAAAACAAACGTAACTCTCTTCTTATGGAAAAGAATTACTACCAAAACATGCCACTTTCCTGTTGGGTGTCCTACATTCCACTGCAGCACAGGGGTAACTTCTAGGAATCTCCTCCAGCTTGGTGCAAACCTGCGCTACATGTGAAGTCCTGATAATGTTCCGGTGATGAGTGAGACCACCTTATAACAAGGCCCTTTTGTTCAACAGTAACTAAACTTCCTTGCAAAAGTTCAAGTGGACTCACTATATAGTAAATTTTGTTCTATGGCAAATGAATATCAACACAGACGTTTGCCATGTTCTTAGGCTTAACATAAGCTCAACTTGCTATAAAATAAGCAATTAGACATCTTTATAACATCTTTATAATATCTTTTTAAAGACTGTTATATCTTTATAACAATCAGGCATCTTCCTTCTAGGACACCTGCATACCAGCTTCGTATTCAAGAACAGGTTGGATGCTCTGTATGGCTTCCTCATTTAATTAGTTACTTTTACAAGCATATTCACAGAGGTATATATGTATTTATACTGTGCATATAGAAATAAAGCAAATAAGTTCAGAATGAAGCAACAATTCCTGCTTTTCATAAGGAACGAAACAAAAAGATTAAAATGAGCACACCAGAAATTTGCGATTTACCAGAAAGATAATTTGTCACCTTTATACTGATAAGTTTTTTTTAAAAACCTATATATCACCCACTTAGAACATTTTAGACACACGTGAAGAGACAATCAAGGGGAATCAAAGATTTAAATGTCATGACTAGGACACCTAAAACCCTTCCCATGGACATTTATCGTGATCAACAATTCAGTCATGAGAAAAAGAAAGGATGCAGAACTCTTTCCATACGAAATATGTCCAATACTGCTTATTTAACATATCCCTTGCTTTATATATATTTCCTTCAATGTAATTGGTTGGTTATAAGGGCATTTATCATTCTCATGTTAAGAAAATATTCTCATTCCAAGTGTGATTACCATTTACTGCTTTTGTAAAATAACAGTATTTTACAAATTACATGAGCCACAGGAGAAAATGATATAGCTGTTGCTCCCACATGAAAAAAAAAATCACCTATTTTCTAGGCCATAAGCTTTTAAAGGCTTGTCATCCGGTTGGGATATTATCTTCAGATACTACAAATGCTATTGTATTATGATATGGTTTTCTTTACGAGGCAAAAATCCATCAGAAATCCACTTGAATTACAGAAAAACTTCAATTAAACGTAAAGGAACATCTCACCAGGAATGCTACCAGTTTTGCATATCTCAATGTGTGAGTAATTTCTTCATTCAAACCGACTAAACTGCTACTGGGACACAGGCTGGACCAAAAACATATTAAGTTAGAAAGAATGGCTACAGATTAATGAAATTACAAGTGTGATTATTTTTCCACCACCACATACAACCTAGGTGGGGAAGTAATTTAGTACTTTAGTAAATCTGGGGAAGATTTAACTCTCCTTTTAAGACCTTTAACCTAGAAATGAAAAAAAAATGAGGAAGATTTTCGATCACCCTCAAGTCGTACTGTGATTCCTATATATCCCTATTGCAAGTCACATCGCAATGGGCAGTTCTGGCTATAAAGGCTAGAAGTAAGAAACTGAGAGAAAGAAATAGGCAAAACCACTTTTGACGCAAGACAAACTTACAGAGGAAACTGAAATAAAGCCAAAAAGCGCTGAGGAAAAGTATCGCTAAAGAGGACCGCAGCTGCTGGGTTCCATCGAGGACTAAGTGGGCAAACGAGTAGCACCAGCTGATGCGGAGCGAGCTCCCGGGCTGGAAGGGCAGGCCGCCGACAGTGAGACGGAGGGCGGGTGTTCCAGCGCATTTCTCAAGGTCATTTTCCTCTGTAGGTATCACGTGCACGTGATGTTTACCTGAAATCCCAAACTGCCTCAAACCCAACAAACCGGTGAACAGACGTCCGAAAGGCAGCACTTCACTGTTAAAGACACCACTGCTTCTTTCAGGAGTGCCTGCTCCCTGTGCTTCCTGGTGGCCCTGCCACCTCTCCCAGCTTGCTTCCCAACCTCGGAGCCCCCAAGAATGACAAAAGCTCGCGGATTTTAAAACTGCTCAATTTAGTATCACACAGATCGTACTTGAAAGCTGTAGAGAAGTAACAGACTCCCGAGGACCCGCGCTGACTCTCGGGGTGGCCAAACATTTCTCGGGACCTGGAAGTGCTTATTCCGCACGCGTCAAAGTGCAGGTGATCTCCTTACCTGCATAGAAGCGGATGAGGCAGCCGATCTCCGAGTCCATGCCTTCCTCCTGCACCCTCCACAACTCCCCAAAGCCCAGGTGGAAGAGGTAGTCATTTTGGATCTGCAACGGCTTCTCGTCCGCCTCCAGGCGCCGGGTGGTCTCTCCGTGGAGCTGCACGTACAGGGTGGGCGGTAGAGGCGCCTGCTCCGCGGTCGCCCCGTTCCCATCCTGGGTCGACGGGGGGCGGCCGAGGGCCGCTGCTGCCGCCGCCTTCTCCTCCCGAGGCCGATCGCGGGCGGCGCCGCCTGGGCCCTCGACGCCCCTCAGGGCTTTCGGCTGCGGCGGAGGCGGGGAGGCCGTCGGGGATGACGGCCGGGCGCCCGCTCCAAGCCGGGGCAGGCGGGGCTGTCCCGGAGCCCCCGTCGGGGGCCGGGCCGGGGCCAGGTCAGCCTCCAGCTCCTCGGACGACGACGAGCAGCCGCCGCCGCTGCTGTAGGGGTCCAACCGGTCCGACACGCTCTCGGCGCTAGGGCTCAGGCTGAAGCTCTCGGTGTCGGAGGCTGGGCCCGCGGCCGCACCGTCCAGGAGCCGCGGGGCGCCCGGTTCGCCCAGGCTGGAGTCTGAGGGCGCGGGGCTGGCGCGGGAGGCGCGGAGCGCCCACCCGTCCGCGGCGCCGGGCAGCGGCAGGTCGGCGGGAGGAGGGCGCTGCGGCCCCCCGACGGCGGCCAGTCCGCTCCTCCCGGGTGGCGGCTCCGAGTCCCGCGGCTCGGCGGGCGGGAGCCGGGGACCGGCGTCGGGGTGCCCCTTGCCCAGCACCTTTACCACGCCGCCGCCCTTGTAGCCCACCTGCAGCAGGCGGGCGGCCACCTCGCCCGCCGTGGTGTCCAGCGTGCACAGCACCGGGCGCAGGTAGGTCGAGGCCATGTGGCGGTCGAAGACGTGCACGCAGCCCCGCTCGAGCTGGTGCCGCACCCAGTCCCGGTCCGACGGCTGCAGCTGGAGCATCTGCCGGTGCTTCAGGAGCAGCGTCTTCCTGTCCAGGCTCCGGGTGCACAGCGAAGCCGAGGCCGAGCAGGAGGCGGTGAGGCCGGTGGCGCCGGGGGAGTGCGAGGCGGCAGCGGCGGACGACGACGAGGACGAGGACGACGAGGCGGCGGCGGCGGCGGCCGCGGACAGATTCCTCTTCAGCCGCCCTCTCCTCAGCAGCAGGGAGTTGGCGCAACCGCTGGCCCCGGGCACCGGGGCAGCCCCGCCAGCGGTGGGCTGGGGGGCGCCGCGCCTCCTCCTGCGACCCGTGCCTCCCGGCCGACCCGGCAACAACCCCAGCTGCGCCTCGCCGGGGGCCTCTTCCCGCGCCCCGCCGCTGGGGGCCGCCGGGGTCAGCGCGGGCTCCGGGCTCCGGCCGCCCCCGACTGCCGCCGCCAGAGCCGCCGCGGCCGCGGCCGCCGCTGCAGCCGCCGCCGGAGCCGGAGCTCGGTCCTCCCTGCTGGTCTCTGGGAGTCGCTGCGCCGTAGTCGCGGCGGCGGGCTCCATTGCAGTGGGGCTTCGCGCTTCCCCCCCAGCTCCGGAGACAGCGGGCAGAGAGAGAGGCGGGGAGGCGAAGGTGGGAGACGGCGGCGGCGCGGGGAGAAGGGAGAAGCCAATGGCGTTCGGCACGGCCGTTCCAGGGGATTATGTGGCAAGTCGAAGCATTCCGTCGGTGTCTCGGTGTTCCATCCCGTGCGCCCGCCCGCTTGGCCGCCACCGCCCCCCCCCCCAAACACACACACACACGCCCTCCCCGCCTGGGTCGCGGGCGCCGAGCGCAGGCCCCGCCCACTCCCCCGCCTCACCCCGGCGAACCCGCCGCGTAGCTGGGCTCATTGAATATTAATCACGCGCCGGCAGCGGGAAGGCGGGAGACAGGCAGGGCGGGAGCTCCTCGGCGGGCCTCATGAATATGCATCACCTGCATGACGGCATTCCAGGCGGAAGAGGGGAGAGCAGGAGGGCGGCGGTGAGGCGGGGCTTCAGGGTAAACAAACGGGACGGCGTACGAGGGCGGGGCTGGGGGGGGCAGTTTCCCAGGAGGTTCCGGCGCGAGCCTCAGAGAGGGGGAGGCAGAGACGACAGATGCGCGCGGTGCACCTTGGGAGTTGTAGTTCCAGTGCGCGGACGGGCATGTCCGAAGGAAACGTGGTGAACTACAAGCCCCAGAGATCCTTAAACTATGCCCCTCCTTTCAGCCAGCCGTGTGCCCTGGACAGTGGGTATTCTGCCCTCTGCTGTTGAACTCCGTGCCCGGGAATGTTCTTGTTCATTAACTCGTACTTAGCCCGCCCACTCCCGCTTCCCAGAAGACTTTCGTTTTCCCGGCTAATTGAAAGAGAGGGCTTTGAAAGGACTCTAAACGGTACAAAGGTCCCCAGCCTTTGGTCTTCACCTCCACCACCCATTGAACGTGCTTAGTGGAAATCGTGCAGCCCCGACCCGATCCTCCAGTTCCTACATCTGAGAAGGAAAAAGGCAAAGGGCTGAGATCTCATTTTTCCCTGTTGGTCTGAAGGTTTGAAGTAACTTAATGACACAGAAAGCGATGGAAAGTAGAGGAAACGCTGGAATGGAGACACGGTGGGATATGAGATGGGCTGGTCCTGTATGTTCTCTCTTAACGCCTTCCCTTGTTTCTTCTTTCAACATTCAGAAAAAGTTATACTCTACGGCTACAATGTTATTCGTGATCTGAAAAGTTGCACTTTCTTGTCAGTTGAAACAATATTGTAGGCTAGATTAGAATAGCATACTATTTAAAAGAATTTAGTAAAATTTTTAATTTAATTAATATTCCCCCACATTGTTTTAGAAATCTGGATTTTCACATTTGAGACTTTTTCAACTTTATACTATCCAGGGCCTGCCTTAACTTCAACAAAGTTACTAAACTTGAGGGTGAATTGGGGGTGAGGGGTTTGAGGAAAGAGGAAGGAGAGAGAAACAGAGAAACTGGAACTTGTACCTGAAATAACAGAAACTAGTAAGGGCAGGGAAAGTTGTACTTGGGTTATCTACACAGTTTCATTGAAGAGGAATGGAGGAAGTTACAGGACCAAAAAATATATATTTATCTTGATTCTTGAAATTCCTGAAAATGATTTTTTATATTTTTCTTTTGAAGTATTACCTCTTGGTCTCATGAAACAAATGTTTATTCCATTTCAATTCAATCAACAGCACAGAGTTACATTTTTAAAATTAGGAAGAATGCAAGTTCTCCCAAGAGACATAAGATAGTCAAGTCAATTAATTTAACAAATAATTATAAACATATTATATGCCAGGTACTCTGTTACAGCAATTGAATAAATCAGACACTGTCCTTGCCTTCACAGAGCTTATAGATTAGCAAGAAAGAGGTTCAACAAGTGAGAGGGATGTGGACGAGGGGAGAATACTGGGTGCCATGGAGGAAGCAAAAATAAAACAAGAGAACTGACCTAGTCTAGGGAGTCCAACAATAGAGACCTCACTTTGGATGAAATTTTCTGGAACAAATGAAGCTGAGTACTTGCTGAAGGCTAAGTCTCTGAAAGAAAGTAAAGAGGCAGAGAAAGAGGTAATGATCTTGAAGATGAATTTCAGCTGCCTAATCCATATGTACCTTGAGTAGCACAAACTATTCTAGAAATGAACAGTATTTTAATTTAGCCTTACTTTAATAAGGTTAAAAAACAAAGACTATGTTAAATTTCAGCACCAAAACACGGACTATTTACATTTCTTTATATTTTTTAGTTCCTTAGCTGATTTCCTATAAACCTCTTTAATTTTTTCTATATTAAGAAATATAGATTCACTTCGCAGTGAAGATGGCATCGGGCAGTGGGACAAAAAACTTGGGCTTTCGCCGAAAGTGGGACAAAGATGAATATGAGAAGCTCGCCGAGAAGAAGCTCACGAAAGAGAGAGAAAAGAAGGATGGAAAACCAGTGCAGCCAGTCACGCGAGAGCTTCTCCAGCATCGGGACTCCAAGGTGGACCTGGAATCCAAACTTGGGAAGACAATCGTCATTACCAAGACCACCCCACAGTCTGAGATGGGAGGATACTATTGCAATGTCTGTGACTGTGTGGTGAAAGACTCCATCAACTTCCTGGATCACAGTAATGGAAAGAAACATCAGCGAAACCTGGGCATGTCTATGCGTGTGGAATGTTCCACTTTGGATCAGGTGAAGAAACGTTTTGAAGTCAACAAGAAGGAGATGGAAGAGAAGCAGAAGGATTATGACTTTGAGGAAAGGATGAAGGAACTCAGAGAAGAGGAGGAAAAGGCCAAAACCTACAAGAAAGAGAAACAGGAGAAGAAAAGGAGGGCGGAGGAGGACTTGACATTGGAGGAGGAAGGTGAGATGACAGCTGTGATGGGCTTCTCTGGCTTCGGTTCCACCAAGAAGAGTTACTGAGGCTTTCTATGCTTGGCTTTTTGCCAGGCCTAACTTTGTGTGTGTGGGCGTCATCTTTTGGGAGGTACTGGGGAAAGTCCTTAAGAGTGGCAGCGGGGAGGGCTAGAGGGTGGGTGTTTGTGGTTTCCCTCTACCTTGGGAGAGAGCACAGGATGCAACGGAGTGTGCTGTGGCATGTTCCTTCAGCCTCAGTATTTCACTGGAGACAGAGGACCTCTGATCATCTGAGTTCCCAATAAAGAAAAACCACCTCTTCTGAGGCTGCTTTCCCGAAAAAAAAAAAAGAAGTATATATTAATTCTCATATATCTGCTTTCTAGAGTTATTTTTATTTAGCTAATGTAACAAACTCAAGGGAAGTTTGTTCTAATCAGAAATTCTGTCACCATTGGCCCAATGTCCATTTGCATCCTAAGAAATCATAGCGCTGTCTCAATGAGCTCTGAGTCTTGTTTAGTTTTACACAATCACCACAACTCTCGCCTTTTTATCCTCTAGGAACTGTATTTACCCCTTGACGTTATTTGTAACCAAAAAGCCTCCTCCAAGGGGGAAAACGTAAAGCAAAAGCATTGGTCAGAGAATTCAGTATACAGAGTATTGGAGTGGGGAGGGGTTGAAGAGTCTTCATACACACCTGCCAGACTTGGTATGAGGGATTACTAAATTAGGAGGAGAAAGGGAATAATGAATTATGTTCAAGTATCTCAACATGAAGAAAAAGGAAGTACATTCCAGCCTCAAAAAACAGTGGGTCCGGTCTCCCCTGGTGGCGCAGTGGTTGAGAGTACGCCTGCCGATGCAGGGGACACGGGTTCGTGCCCGGGTTTGTGCCCCGGTCCGGAAGATCCCACATGCCGCGGAGCGGCTGGGCCCGTGAGCTATGGCCGCTGAGCCTTCGCGTCTGGAGCCTGCGCTCCGCAACGGGAGAGGCTACAACAGTGAGAGGCCCGCGTACCGAGAAAGAAAAAACAAAAAAACCGTGGGTCCTTTTTTTGTGGGCAGGGGGAGAATGCAGATTATAATTTTTACACAGAGAAACTATTTCAGGCATAGTGTCTACAATCTAAAACACGTCATATTCCATTGTATCCAAAATAATAGAAATCAGAGCTTAGGGGGGAGCAGAAGACCAAGGATCCACAGTGTGCTCCATCCCTGGTTCCACCTCCAAACACCTTCAGTAAAGTCACTAAACTTGGGGCTGAGAGGAGAGAGAGAAAGAAATGAGAGTTCATAAAAATAGACAGTCCCCTGAACACCAGATCAACTGGAACCTCAGAGTTTTAATAATAGACAATGATAAGGGCAGTGAAACTTGTACTTGGAGTTTGCTGGTATCATGGAACATCATCCAGACCGTCCGAGCCAACCCACGCCGTACAATTTCTCTGAATAAGAAAAGGATTTCAGTTAAGGACAAATGTTTTCTAGACACCCATGAAATTGCAGCTTCTCCTACTTAAAAGTAGAGTGGGGAATAGGCCACTATCTTGAAACCACATAACTCACAAATGCCCCCCATCCTTTAAAATGTTCCAAATGTACAATCTGATACCACATTTCTGACTAGCCACACTTTTAAAAGAACCACATCTTCAAATGCTAAGAGATAATCCCGAAAAGAAACAACAGATGTAAAAGTTGCAAACCCTGAGCCAACTTGTTAAAATATTTTCACAGCTAAGTATAGAAAAAGAGAACATAATTTTCAATTTACTGCCACAGTTTATTTTATGCCATGTGATTTATAACTGACTTGCTGTGTTTTGCATCTAGGTTAATCCTGTTTGCATCCTTAGATCCAAGATAAAAGAAACCATCTTTGGAATTTTTTTTCTAATATAAGCAGTTGGAATTTTAATGGAGGCATGAATTGATAGCAGGATTGGTTTCAGTCTGAATTGTAAAGGGCTCAGCTGTGTCCAGAAATAAACTCAGAAAGATGCAATATACAATGTAATACATTTAGTTAGTACATTATGAGCAAGGAATATAATTATAGTTTCACATTTCTATATCCCTTGAGCTACTAGTGGTTTACCATCCCTAAATTGCTCACTATTTACTCATTCATTTTTACTATGAGGGACCCATTTAGCAAATTAGTACTCTAGTGCACTAAATGGGCCCCAGGTGGCCAAACAGAATTCATATGTTCCCTACTCACTGACAGGATGAGACCGTCTCAGCTCTCTAAGTCCTCTCCCTTCCCTCACAAACTTATCATCTGAACTCTATCAAGAGCTTAGATTACCACTATCATTTTAGGTAGTCTATTTTATAGATATGGCTTGATAACTCTTCAGATTTTAGTGCACACTTTTTTATCCTGTAATTCTTTGTCTCTTTCTCATTCCTCACATCCTGCCTCACAGAAATAAACGAGATGTGTTTGTCATCACAGCAATGAAGTATTAGACCAAAAAATAGAGGCCATGTAATCCCACCACTTCCAGTAACAATATAAATTACCTGGAACATTCATTCAACAAGTATTTATTAAGCTTTTATATGTAGGCACCATTTACACTCAGTGAATAGTAGAGACAAAAATACTTGCCCTAAGAAAGCTTACATATAGGCATTGTCATTTTTTTTTAAGCTTTAGTTAAAATTGACCTACTTTCTTCTTTCGTATAGATGGTTCTTGTTTCAGGCAAATGGGATATATGAAAATCTAGCTAGGGACTTCCCTGGTGGTGCAGTGGTTAAGAATCCACCTGCCAATGCAGGGAATACAGGTTCGATCCCTGGTCCAGGAAGATCCCACATGCCGCGTAGCAACTAAGCCCGTGTGCCACAACTACTGAGCCTGTGCTCTAGAACCCGTGAGCCACAGCTGTTGAGCCCATGAGCCACAACTACTGAAGCCCGCGCGCCTAGAGCCCATGCTCTGCAACAAGAGAAGCCACCACAATGAGAAGCCCGCCACTGCAACAAAGAGTAGCCCCTGCTCTCTGCAACTAGAGAAAGCCTGCACTCAGCAAAGAAGACCCAATGCAGCCAAAAATTAAAATTAATTAATTTTAAAACAAAAGAAAATCTAGGTATGTAAATTATATATTAGGCTATAAATATTTCTTTGTTCTTTCTCTTATATGAATTCACCATAAAATTGTTTTAAATATTGGGCTCCTATAATATTAATACATTTAAAATATATTAATTGTAAAAACTGACTTATGCCCAGCTTTTAGAAATCCATTTTGGGTTCTAACAAGTGCCTAATACCTCTTTCCATCAAGATTCATGTCTAACAAATAACCTTCCTACATCATCCCAAAGCATTTCCCCCTGAATCTTCCATGACTAAAAATAGAAAAGTATCCTCCAGATGACTCCCCTATACTTATAGTCATTAATTATACCCTGAAGAATCGGCGTGGGAATTCTCTTTTTTGCCCCAAAATAGATTGTAGGAGACACACTTAACCCCTAGAAATCCTGCTCTTTTCCCCTCTATTTCCCACCAAATCCACTGGGCTGGACTCCTAGATATATTTGTTTCTTAGGGCTTCCATAACAAAGTACCATGAACTGGATGGCTCAAACAACAGAAATTTATTTTCTCAAAGTCTAGAGGCTGAAGTCCAAAATCAAGGTGTTGGCAGGACCATGCTCCCTCCGAAGGCTGAGGGTTGGGTGCAGGGATCCTTTCTTGCCTGGTCCAGTTTCTGGTAGTTGCCAGCATTCCTTATCTTGGAGCTGCATTACTGCAATCTCTTCCTCTGGTGTCTGAGATCACAAGGCCTTCTCCCTGTGTCTCTGTGTCCAAATATCCCTCTTCTTATAAGGATTCCAGTCTTTGGATCAGGGCCCACTCTAATCCATTATGATCTCACCTTAACTTGATTGAATCTGCGAAGACCCTATTTCCAAATAAGGTCATATTCTGGCATTCCACGTAGATGCCAATTTTGGGGGGGACACTCCATCCAGTACACTAGATGTCTTGTATCGCTACGCAAGAGTGACAATCTGAAATTTATCAGACCTCTAGATTTCAGGGATTAGTAAAATCCTTCCCCCTGTCCTGCCTCCCCGAAAAAACTGATGTCCAAACTAAGGTTATTTACTTTTTACTCACTCATCTAAATATTTTTGAGTCTCTGTTTTATGTCAAGCACTATGCTAGGAATTGAGTGTATGATAGTGAATAAAACAGTTGTAAGCACTGCCCTCAAAAACATTTTAAACTATAACTACCATAAAAATACATTTAATGCAGAAAAAGTAGGAAAGACAAATCTCAGCATAAAAGGTTCCCTTTAAATTGAACAAAATTAATTTTATGAAAAACTTTTTACTGTTTTGTTTTTCTCGCCTTACCCCAGATCAAGAAAAATCCCATCTCAAGCCAGTACCACATCTCAGGCTTGGCATTTGGGAATCACAGTGGTAGAGTTTGCAAAGAGGTACCATCTCTAGTGCTCCTCTGTTCTGTAGCCAGTAATGGATGGTTATGGTAAACACAGAGCTGTGACTTTCAGGAATTTTATAATTTACAACCATCTGCTGCCAGATGGATCAAAATATTACCAAAAAAACGACCACTGCACCAGTGCCATAGCATATGTATAATCTTACCATACCTCTAGTAAAAATGGGATGCCAGGAAAATCAGGCAGAGGGGATCACGCTCAGGTAGGTATATTAATAGTCAAATATAATGATGGTGACAATGGCAGAATAACATTCTCAGTCTTCTACACATTCCATAGTTTGAAAGGTGGCTTCATGTAATATTTGGGGGAATTTAATAATATATAAGTTTGGAAGTCAGAAAGTCCTCATTATGGTCCTGGTGCTATACTAACTAGTTAACTATGACCTTGGGAAGGCATTTGACCTTCAAGAAGGTGTCAGTTATTGATTTATGAAATGAAGGAGTTGAACCAGTGTCTCTAAAAAATCTCTCCCAGCTCAAAAAACTTCTGATTTTTGGCTGAAAGCAAAATTGTCTAAATTAGAATATTGGCAAATGTTTTTGTTAGTCACAAAGCAGAGGTCTTCACATTTAGATGATATTAATTTGAAATAAGAAGGCTCTCAAGGCTGCTTCTTGCCATTTAAAAGAATTTTTAATGTATTTAAATAACAGTGGGATTATTCTGACATTTAAGAAAACTGCTGGGTTTTCAGTCCTTTGAAATATAAATTTCTCATGAATAGGAGTCAATCCACGACAACGAGATCCACAGCTTCAGATTTCCAAACTCCAGGGTCTTTATCAGTTTTCCCTTTTATGGTCACAAGTGGGTAGAAATCTCATTAGCACAAAGTAAGTTCAGCTCACAGAATCTAGAACATCCCCCCAGTGCACCAGGAGACACAGACAAGGATGCTGATAGCAGCAGCAGTTCACAATGCCAAAGCCTGGGATCAGCCCTAATGTCCATCAACTGCAAAACAGGTAAATAAGTGGTAGCACAGTCCTACATTGAAATACCAACGCTATAACAGCAATGAGTAAAATTATTACAATGCTAGGCGATATGAATGCATCTTTTTTTTGAATTTTTGAATTTTATTTTTTATACAGCAGGTTCTTATTAGTCATCAATTTTATACACATCAGTGTATACATGTCAATCCCAATCTCCCAATTCATCACACCCCCACCCCCACCACCCCCCGCCGCTTTCCCCGCTTGGGGTCCATATGTTTGTTCTCTACATCTGTGTCTCTATTTCTTCCCTGCAAACCGGTTTATCTGTACCATTTTTCTAGGTTCCACATATATGCGTTAATATACGATATTTGTTCTTCTCTTTCTGACTTACTTCACTCTGTATGACAGTCTCTAGATCCATCCATATCTCAACAAATGACCCAATTTCGTTCCTTTTTATGGCTGAGTAATATTCCATTGTATATATGTACCACATCTTCTTTATCCATTCGTCTGTCAATGGGCATTTAGGTTGCTTCCATGACCTGGCTATTGTAAATAGTGCTGCAATGAACATTGGGGTGCATGTGTCTTTTCGAATTATGCTTTTCTCTGGGTATATGCCCAGTAGTGGGATTGCTGGATCATATGGTAATTCTAGTTTTAGTTTTTTAAGGAACCTCCATACTGTTCTCCATAGTGGCTGTATCAATTTACATTCCCAGTAAAGTGAAAGAGGGTTCCCCTTTCTCCACACCCTCTCCAGCATTTGTTGTTTGTAGATTTTCTGATGATGCCCGTCCTAACTGATGTGAGGTGATACCTCATTGTAGTTTTGATTTGCATTTCTCTAATAATTAGTGAAGTTAAGCAGCTTTTCATGTGCTTCTTGGCCATCTGTATGCCTTCTTTGGAGAAATGTCTATTTAGGTCTTCTGCTCATTTTTGGATTGGGTTGTTTGCTTTTTTAATATTGAGCTGCATGCGCTATTTATATATTTTGGAGATTAATCCTTTGTTGATTCGTTTGCAAATATTTTCTCCCATTCTAAGGGTTGTCTTTTCATCTTGTTTATGGTTTCATTTGCTATGCAAAAGGTTTTAAGTTTCATTAGGTCCCATTTGTTTATTTTTGTTTTCATTTCCATTACTCTAGGAGGTGGATCAAAAAAGATCTTGCTGTGATTTAGGTCAAAGAGTGTTCTTCCTATGTTTTCCTCTAAGAGTTTTATAGTGTCCAGTCTTACATTTAGGTCTCTAATCCATTTTGAGTTTATTTTTGTGTATGGTGTTAGGAAGTGTTCTAATTTCATTCTTTTACTTGTAGCTGTCCAGTTTTCCCAGCACCACTTATTGAAGAGACTGTCTTTTCTCCATTGTATATCCTTGCCTCCTTTGTCATAGATTAGCTGAGCATAGTTTCGTGGGTTTATCTCTGGGCTTACTATCTTGTTCCATTGATCTATATTTCTGTTTTTGTGCCAGTACCATATTGTCTTGATTACTGTAGCTTTGTCTGAAGCTACAGTCTGAAGTCAGGGAGTCTGATTCCTCCAGCTCTGCTCTTTTCCGTCAAGACTGCTTTGGCTATTCACGGTCTTTTGTGTCTCCATACTAATTTTAAGATTTTTTGTTCTAGTTCTGTAAAAAATGCCATTGGTAATTTGATAGGGATTGTATTGAATCTGTAGATTGCTTTGGGTAGTAGAGTCATTTTCACAATATGATTCTTCCAATCCAAGAACGTGGTATATCTCTCCATCTGTTGGTATCATCTTTAATTTCTTTCATCAGTGTCTTATAGTTTTCTGCATACAAGTTTTTTGTCTCCCTAAGTAGGTTTATTCCTAGGTATTTTATTCTTTTTGTTGCAATGGTAAATGGGAGTGTTTCCTTAATTTCTCTTTCAGATTTTTCATCATTAGTATATAGGAATGCAAGAGATTTCTGTGCATTTTGTATCCTGCAACTTTACCAAATTCATTGATTAGCTATAGTAGTTTTCTGGTGGCATCTTTAGGATTCTCTATGTATAGTATCATGTCATCTGCAAACAGTGACAGTTTTACTTCTTCTTTTCCAATTTGTACTCCTTTTATTTCTTTTTCTTCTCTGATTGCCGTGGCTAGGACTTCCAAAACTATGTTGAATAATAGTGGTGAAAGTGGATATCCTTGTCTTGTTCCTGATCTTAGAGGAAATGCTTTCAGTTTTTCACCATTGAGAATGATGTTTGCTGTGGGTTTGTTGTATATGGCCTTTATTATGTTGAGGTAGGTTCCCTCTATGCCCACTTTCTGTAGAGTTTTTATCATAAATGGGTGTTGAATTTTGCCAAAAACTTTTTCTGCATCTATTGAGATGATCATATGGTTTTTCTTCTTCAATTTGTTAATATGGTGTATCACATTGATTGATTTGCGTATGTTGAAGAATCCTTGCATCCCTGGGACAAATCCCACTCGATCATGGTGTATGATCCTTTAATGTGTTGTTGGATTCTGTTTGCTAGTATTTTGTTGAGGATTTTTGCATCTATATTCATCAGTGATATTGGTCTGCAATTTTCTTTTTTTGTAGTATCTTTGTCTGGTTTTGGTATCAGGGTGATGGTGGCCTCATAGAATGAGTTTGGAAGTGTCCCTTCCTCTGCAATTTTTTGGAAGAGTTTGAGAAGGAGGGGTGTTAGCTCTTCCCTAAATGTTTGATAGAATTCACCTATGAAGCCATCTGGTCCTGGACTTTTGTTTGTTGGAGGATTTTTAATCACAGTTTCAATTTCATTACTTGTGATTGGTCTGTTCATATTTTCTATTTCTTCCTGGTTCAGCCTTGGAAGGTTATACCTTTCTAAGAATTTGTCCATTTCTTCCAGGTTGTCCACTTTATTGGCATAGAGTAGTCTCTTAAGATGCTTTGTATTTCTGCCATGTCTGTTGTAATTTCTGCTTTTTCATTTTTAATTTTATTGATTTGAGTCCTCTCCCTCTTTTTCTTGATGAGTCTGGCTAGAGGTTTATCAGTTTTGTTTATCTTCTCAAAGAACCAGCTTTTAGTTTTATTGATCTTTGCTACTGTTTTCTTTGTTTCTATTTCATTTATTTCTGCTCTCATCTTTATGATTTCTTTCCTTCTGCTAACTTTGGGTTTTGTTTGTTCTTCTTTCTCTAGTTCCTTTAGGTGTAAGGTTAGATTGTTTATTTGAGATTTTTCTTGTTTCTTGAGGTCGGCTTGTACAGCTATAAACTTCTCTCTTAGAAGTGCTTTTGCTGCATCCCATAGGTTTTGAATTGTCATGTTTTCATTGTCATTTGTCTCTTGGTATTTTTTGATTTCCTCTTTGATTTCTTCAGTGATCTCTTGGTTATTTAGTAATGTATTGTTTAGCCTCCATGTGTTTGTGTTTTTTACATTTTTTTCCCTGTAATTCATTTCTAATCTCATAGCGTTGTGGTCAGAAAAGATGCTTGATATGATTTCAATTTTCTTAAATTTACTGAGGCTTGATTTGTGACCCAAGATGTGATCTGTCCTGGAGAATGTTCCATGCACACTTGAGAAGAAAGTGTAATCTGCTGTTTTTGGATGGAATGTCCTATAAATATCAATTAAATCTATCTGGTCTATTGTGTCGTTTAAAGCTTCTGTTTCCTTATTTATTTTCATTTTGGATGATCTGTCCATTGGTGTAAGTGAGGTGTTAAAGTCTCCCACTATTATTGTGTTACTGTCAATTTCCTCTTTTATAGCTGTTAGCATTTGCCTTATGTATTGAGGTGCTCCTATGTTGGGGCATATATATTTATAATTGTTATATCTTCTTCTTGGATTGATCCCTTGCTCATTATGTAGTGTCCTTCCTTGTCTCTTGTAACATTATTTTAAAGTCTATTTTATCTGATATGAGTATTGCTACTCCAGCTTTCTTTTGATTTCCGTTTGCATGGAGTGTCTTTTTCCATCCCCTCACTTTCAGTCTGTATGTGTCCCTAGGTCTGAAGTGGGTCTCTTGTAGACAGCATATATATGGGTCTTGTTTTTGTATACATTCAGCAAGCCTGTGTCATTTGGTTGGGGAATTTAATCCATTCACGTTTAAGGTAATTATCGATATGTATGTTCCTATTACCATTTTCTTAATTGTTTTGGTTTCTTTTTGTAGGTCCTTTTCTTCTCTTGTGTTTCCTACTTAGAGAAGTTCCTTTAGCATTTGTTGTAGAGCTGGTTTGGTGGTGCTGAATTCTCTTAGCTTTTGTTTGTCTGTAAAGCTTTTGATTTCTCCAACAAATCTGAATGAGATCCTTGCTGGGTAATCTGGTTTTAGGTTCTTCCCTTTCATCACTTTAAGTATATCATGCCACTCCCTTCTGGCTTGTAGAGTTTCTGCTGAGAAATCAGCTGTTAACCTTATGGGATTTCCCTTGTATGTTATTTGTTATTTTTCCCTTGCTGCTTTCAACAATTTTTCTTTGTCTTTAATTTTTGCCAGTTTGATTATTATGTGTCTCGGCGTGTTTCTCCTTGGGTTTATCCTGTATGGGACTCGCTGTGCTTCCTGGACTTGGGTGGCTATTTCCTTTCCCATATTAGGGAAGTTTTCCACTATAATCTCCTCAAATATTTTCTCAGGTCCTTTCTCTCTCTCTTCTCCTCTGGGACCCCTATAATGCGAATGCTGTTGCGTTTAATGTTTTCCCAGAGGTCTCTTAGGCTGTTTTCATTTATTTTCATTCTTTTTTCTTTATTCTGTTCCACAGCAGTGAATTACACCATTCTGTCTTCCAGGTCACTTATCCATTTTTCTGCCTCAGTTATTCTGCTATTGATTCCTTCTAGTGTAGTTTTCATTTCAGTTATTGCACTGCTCATCTCTGTTTGTTTGTTCTTTAATTCTTCTAGGTCTTTGTTAAACATTTCTTGCACCTTCTCGATCTTTGCCTCCATTGTTTTTCCGAGGTCCTGGATCATCTTCACTATCATTATTCTGAATTCTTTTTCTGGAAGGTTGCCTATCTCCACTTCTTTTAGTTGTTTTTCTGGGGTTTTATCTTGTTCCTTCATCTGGTACATAGCCCTCTGCCTTTTCATCTTGTCGATCTTTCTGTGAATGTGGTTTTTGTTCCACAGGCTGCTGGATTGTAGTTCTTCTTGCTTCTGCTGTCTGCCCTTTGGTGGATGAGGTTATCTAAGAGGCTTGTGCAAGTTTCCTGATCTGAATGAATCTTAAAAGCATGTTGAGTGAAAGAAGCCAGACAAGCAAGATACTAACCATATGATCCCACTTATATCAAGTTCAAAAACAAGCCAAACTAATCTACACGTTTTAGGGATAAAATTTAGGTGGTAAAATTGAAATGAAAGGAAAAGGAAGTAAATAACTAACACAAACCAACTAGGTGGAAGCAAGTGGGTTGTGACTGGGAATAGGGCATGTGGCAGGGGAAGGGGGTGTCTGGGATGCTGACAGTGTCCTGTGTATTGACCTAGGTGGGTACCTGGGTCTTTGTTTTTTAAAAATGGGTTCAGTCGTATATATGTGTTTTATATACTTTCCTGTTTGTGTTATACTTCAGAACAAAGTTTCATTTTTGTCTTTTTAAGATCAACTGTATGGTTTTGTTACAATCTGAATTTCTACGTTTTGTTGATAAGTAAAAGTTTAAAGTTATGTTAAGTTTCCCACCACTTAATTCATTAAAATTTTATTTATAATTTAAAACAACTGATAAATTAAAACTCTAATGTAATTTAAGAAAGAACTTTAAATTTTACTTATTCTAAGAGTAATGAGTTCATTATATAAAGTTTGGTCAATATTGAAAACCATAAAAATGCAAGGATGAGCCAAAAAATCCAATGACCCAAAGTTATTTTCAAATATTTCCTCATAGCTTTTTTCTCTATATTTTAATGGAGTAGAGATCATAATGTCATTATATTTTCTATCCTGCTTTTCTCACTCAAAGCTATGCTATAAACATGAAAAAATTCGCCATAATTTAAATATCTAGACAAAAATGCATCGTTTTGGAGAACCATTATTTAAGCCCTCTATAAAGAGTGAATTAATGATCAGGTAGGACGCCATGCTGGCCCTCAGTATTTTATGCTATTTTTTGTACTACTCTACTTGTGGAAATAAAAATATGGTTATAGCCGATTTTGCCACAGTCATCTTTCCTTATCTCCCCATCCTTCAACCACAATTTAGCAACACATAAATCGGGGAGCATCTGAAGTCCTTTTTAGATGAGCTTGTGAGGAAGTGGAAATGAGGAAACATTTACCAAGTGCCTATAACATGCCATGATGGGGTGGCCAGATATAGCAAATAAAATACAGGACACCCAGTAATCGCAATATTTGGACATATTCATATGAAAAAAAATCGTTATTTATCTGAGATTTGAATTTAACCTGGTGTCCTGTTATTTTAGGTTTACGGTTAGGGCACTGCCAGGCCTGGCATGTATATTTTCTAATTTAATCTCTTCGACTCCTTTTAGAGTTCTATATGGCTCTCATTGTAAAGAAGAGCTCAGAACGGCTCAGTATCTTTTCTAAGGTCACAAGGCTAGAAAGGGGCAAATTAAGGATAGAAACCCCAGCTTTATGACACCAAGATTAGGGTTACAAATTTGGTGGACTATGTGCTAGACCTAGGGTCATATGGGTGAGAGAGGGTGTTTTCGGTTTTCATTGTTGCCATTGTTTCTTTTTTAAAATTGCTCATCACTCCTTTGTACTGTTATGTTAAAGACGAGTACTAATTTTTTAAAAAATGAGAACTGGACCCAGGTGACAGTGGCAAGTTACTGAACATCATTCGAAAACGCAGCCCAGGAAAAAGAGGCTTCCCACTGACACACCCCCTCCCGCAGCCCTTCCCCACCATTGTACTTTCTGAGGACAAATAAGTCAAGTGAGACTGTTTCGTTTCAGTCGCTCTTAGAAACCCCAGGAGTGTTGGGTATTTTGGTGTTTTTTGTTTTTGTTTTTTGGTCGCACCTTGCAGCATGCAGGATCTTAGTTCGCCCATCAGGGATCAAACCCATGCCCCCTGCAGTGGAAGGGCAGAGTCCTAACCACTGGACCGTCAGGGAAGTCCTGCGTATTTGTTTCTTGATGGGCTTTTTTGTCATATGTTTGTTTAAATATGAAATAAATACTGTAATCAAAGGGCAAACCTTCCAGAACTGGTTCCTCTGAAGCCTGGGAGGACACAGGACCACAGTGTAAGTTATCTTCATCCTCTCCCATCCAGGGCCAACCCCAGCCCCGCAGCGTGGCACCAACCAGGGTCCTAGAACAACCAGAATTGTTTCTCTTGATTCTGCTCATTGATGCCTTTTAGCCTTACTGCTCCCCTTCCCGACACACGCAGATTCTTTCCAGACAAGCCATTTGGCGAAACCCGCAGATACACCACTTCTCTTGCATAGGAGGTGGAACTCCCCAGGCCCATAATGAGGACGTGCCAGTGGGGGCAGTGTTGGAGGAGGGGGGTACAGGAGACAGAGTGGAGCCGAAACAGGGCAAAATGACCAAGTCCCAGCCCCCTGCTGTGTTCCTGAGATCCCCATGGAGGTGGCTCTTGTGACAGGCCCAGGTGAGTTATGAGGTACCATACCACAAAATTAATTTGAACTCTCCCACATTTCACTCTGGAAAACTGTTTGACAATATCTATTATGGCCAAACATATGCCAAATTCCACTCCCAGGTATGATCCCCAAGAGAAATGAGTAAGTACGTCCACCAAAAGATAAGTACAAAAACAGGACTACGTATAGCATCTTCATTCATAAATAGACAAAAAAACTGGAAAACGACTCAAATGTCCGTCAACAGGAGAATGGGTAATAAATTGTGGCATATGACTATACCATGGAAGTAAAAAAGAGCACATTACTGAAACAGGCAACAACAGGGATCAATCTTAAAGACATTATGTTGAACAGAAAAAGACACAAAAGAACACATATTGTATGACTCCTGTATTCGAATCAAGTTTAAGAATAGGCAAAATGGGCTTCCCTGGTGGCGCAGTGGTTGAGAGTCCGCCTGCCGATGCAGGGGACACGGGTTCATGCCCCGGTCCGGGAAGATCCCACATGCCGCGGAGCGGCTGGGCCCGTGAGCCATGGCCGCTGAGCCTGCGCGTCCGGAGCCTGTGCTCCGCAACGGGAGAGGCCACGACAGTGAGAGGCCTGCGTACCACAAAAAAAAAAAAAAGAATTGGCAAAAGTGTGAAATAAGCCAGTCACAGAAGACAGAAACGGTATGAATCTGCTCATACGAGGTCCCTGGAATAGTCAAATGTATAGAGACAAAGTAGAGTGGTAGTTGCCAAGTGCTGGGGGCAGGAAGGGGGGAATGGGGAGTTGTTATTTACTGGGTACAGAGTTTTGAGTTCTGCAAGATGAAGAGAGTTCTAGAGACTGGTTGCATGGTAATGTCAATGTACTTAACACTTAAAAATGGTTAAGATAGTAAATTCTATGTTATGTAATTTTTTTAAATTTATCTTTTTTTTTTTGGCTGCATTGGGTCTTTGTTGCTGCACGCAGGCTTCCTCTAGTTGCGGCGAGTGGCAGCTACTCTTTGTTGCGGTGCATGGGCTCTAGGCACGCAGGCTTCAGTAGTTGCAGCACGCAGGCTCAGTAGTTGTGGTTTGCGGGCTCTAGAGCGCAGGCTCAGTAGTTGTGGCGCACGGGCTTAGTTGCTCTATGGCATGCGGGATCTTCCTGGACCAGGGATGGAACCCATGTCCCCTGCATTGGCAGGTGGATTCTTAACCACTGCGCCACCAGGGAAGTCCCGATGTTATGTACATTTTAACACAATTTTTAAGAAAAGAATAAACAAAACTAACCTGACAAGTCACAACAGAAGTTCACCTTGGCCTGGCACACTGACTGGAGGGGACTTCTGGGCTACTGATAAATATTCTATTTCTCAGTCTGGATTGTGGCTTGAAGGTGTGTAAGTTCATAGTACTTTATGCATAATCTTGTAATAAAAGGCTTTGTCTTTGTTTAAGACACAGGAACATTGGATTTATCTAACACATTCATTACATAAAACTCTGGGCTCTGGTCATGCAAGATAGGAGACAAGGGAGTGCTAGCAGGATAGGCGGGCCCCGGGAAGGAGAAAGCTGGGTGAATACATGGAGACAACGTGAAAACTGGCAGCAAAATCTGGAAGAAGAGTAGAATGGCATTTACTTGGAACTCTGCCCATGAGTCTTAATTTCTACATTTTCCTTGTAAGATAAATGTTCTGTGCAAAAGCACATGGACCAGAACCTGTCTCTCCTCATTTGAGCTCCATGTGAATGTACAGATCTGGACTTAATCTGAGTTGTACTTATTAACTCTGGGCAATACAGTATTATGATCCAAATTGTGATGGTCCAGTTATGCAGATTAACTCATTCAAGAAAGTCTGACTGAGCATCTAGTATGTGCCAGGCAGTTTGCTAAGTACGAGGAATACAGTGATGGCCATATCATACATAAGACCTTCCCCTCTTGGATCTAATGGCTTTGGAAGAAGAAACGCTCACCTGCCAAGCAGCATTGCTCCTACAACTGTAGATGCACTCGGGACCTCCCTGGTGATCCAGTGGGTAAGATTCCATGCTTCCAATGCAGGAGGTTTGATCCCTGGTGGGGGAACTAAGATCCCACATGCTGCACGGCCGAAAAATTTTTTTAAAAGTAGATGCACTCAACTCTTCATCAGGAATCAACTTCTCAAACTGGAATTTGTTCTCTCCTTTAGAATCACGTAATCTGGAAATGGAAAGAAGGATGGAGGCAGCAAAGACAGGAGGGAAGGAGGAGAGAAGGGAGAAAGGAGCAGACTATTCCATTGAATTGGAATATATAATAATATATAAAGTTTTTAAATTAAAAAATAGGAACACAAAATCTGATAATACAGGGGGTTTTTGCCTCCAGAATATTTTGAAGAATGAACATTTTCTGAAACCTTTTTTGTATTCTGAAGGTTGATACTAATATTAACACAGATTTTTCTAGAATTATAACCTACTTTGCTTCTGGTACTTAAAAGTATTCAGTATAGAAACCTAACTGTGAAATTGATGCATGTTGATTTAAATCAGGCAAAGGGCACTGAAGGATAATAGAGTGGGAAAGCTCGTACCTGTACTTTCCCTACTCAAATATAAGTACATAAATACTATTATAGCCAAAGTTGATTGATAAGATTTATAGTGACTAGTGATACCAAAAAAAAAAGGGAGGAAAAACAACAAGTTTTGGTTAATGTATTTAAAATTTTTTTTTAAGGTTGGAGGCTCATAATCCATGATTGAAAGACTCAAGAAACTACATAGCATTTCTAGAATAAATAGTAATTAATTTATAGTATATTATGGGGTCTGCAGTCTATTTCAGTTCTATTTTAAATTAATTACACTTGCAAAATGATCATAATTTTTGTATAGAACTGAACACAAACAAGCTTGATTTATTTGTTAATATTGCGGGGGAATGGGAGAGGCACTTTCAAATGAAAAAATCTCAAGCCCATCACACACACAAAAAAAAAAAATGGAAGGAAAGAAAAACTGATAAAACTCTAGCCACTGTACTTTTTTTTTAAATTTTTGGTTGCCTTGGGTCTTTGTTGCTGCACGTGGGATCTTCGTTGAGGCATGCAGGATCTTTCGTTGCAGTGCGCAGGCTTCTCTCTAGTTGTGGCGTGCGGGTTTTCTCTCTCTAGTTGTGGTGTGCAGGCTCCAGGGCGCGTGGGCTCTGTAGTTTGCGGCACGCAGGCTCTCTAGTTGAGGTGCGGGAGCTTAGTAGTTGAGATGCGCGCGGGCTTAGTTGCCCCGAAGCGTGCGGGATCTTAGTTCCCTGACCAGGGATTGAACCCGCGTCTCCTGCATTGGAAGGCAGATTCCTTACCACTGGACCACCAGGGAAGTCCCACCGTTGTACTTTTATATACATAATAAGACAGCTTGTATTAAATATATATCTAAAGGTCTATTATTTTTTCCCAGATTAGTCATTTTCTAATCCAAACTTTTTTCAGGTTGGACTATAAACAAAGAATAGATGTGCCGCAAAAACAATTCCTTGTATCTTTATAGCACGTTCCTGTCGACAAAGCATTTTCATGGACATCACCACGCGATTCTCCCAGCAAGTCTGGGAGGTAGATAAATGACAAACATCATCAGGATGCAGGCGGTTCTGATTAGGTGCTCCCAGTCACAGAGTTTGAGGACAAAGTCTCTGAAATGAAAGAATTACCGAAAGTAGACATTTGTAGAACTAGTCCATACTAAGATGTAAATATATTGCTCCGGAGACCTGAAAACTAGCCAAGTTCAATCGAAGTGATTACAGTGTACTGCAACCTTGCCAACTGTGTAGTAATACAACTGCCTGAAAGACGGATGTTTTAGGAGAAGGACTGTTATAATCTGAAGGGAGCCAAAGAATAAGAATTGACCCATATTGTCCAGGAAAAAGACGTTCTCCTCAACAATGGAGGTAAGCACACGTTGCTCTGGGAGCATCGGTAGAGATCCTTACATCAACCTAGAAGGGAGGGCTGGCAGTGGAGGAAGGCTTCCTAGAAGAGGTGATGCTGACCTGGGTCCTTGGGGACAAGGGAAATTAGTCATATCAAGGGAAAGGCGTCCCAGCAGAGCATACGGCTAACTTGCTGTGTGGTTTCTTTCTCTGGATTTCACTTTCTCATCTAGAAAAGCCTATGATCCCTTGACTCAGTTTTTTTTTTTTTTTTTTTTTTTTGGCTGTGTTGGGTCTTCATTGCTGTGCTCGGGCTTTCTCTAGTTGTGGCGAGCAGGGGCTACTCTTTGTTGCGAAGCATGGACTCTAGGGCATGCGGGCTTCAGTAGTTGCGGCACGTGGGCTCAGTAGTTGTGGCGCACGGGCTTAGTTGCTCCGCGGCATGTGGGATCTTCCTGGACTAGGGATTGAACCCGTGTCCCCTGCACTGGCAGGCAGATTCCTATCCCGTGCGCTACCAGAGAAGCCCCCTTGACTCAGTTTTTCATGTTGGGTGACCAAGTGCACCAATAAAAAATCAGAAATCATCCTGCTTGTGGCCAAAAATAAAGTTCAGTCCCCTTGTGGCTTCTCATCCTGTAAAAACCATAAAAGGCACTTCAATGCACATTTACCCATTAGTAGGAAGATATGTCTTTACATCTTCTCTTTCCAATTTGCTAACACAGAAGTGCAATGTTTGTTCAAGACCCATCTCAAAGAATGATGAGGTCCCAGTCATTCGAGGACAGCACAAAAGTCAGTAAACTGGCCAGGTAGTCCAGATGTGCAAGAAAAACATACCATTTACACTGAATGTGTGCAGCACGATTTAGCAGGACAACTGTCTAACAGTCCAGCTGTCCATGTGTACCTTCACCACAGGAACTGGTTGTCACCGTGCTGAACCTGGGCAAAGACCAGGAAAAGACCAAAGAGAAATGTTAAAGGACAAATATAAGGAAGCAACTATTGAGAAAAAGCATTCATAAAGTCATCTTCTATACAACTTCTATTAATAACGAGACCAAATTCTGGCTAAAGAAAGCAGACTGAAATACTCATTTAACTCTGATCTCTCAAGAAATCTCACAAAAAATGGTAGCGGACTTTAAAAAATGAGAGATGGATAGACAGAAAGATGAAGAAGCATGGCAATAAAATTTTGGAAGCTGAAGACCTGAAGCATGAGTGGCATCTGAGTTAGCAGAACAAAGAAGAGGAATTCTGAGGCAGCAGAGGGGAAAGCTGAGAGGAAGCCCCCTTTGCTGTGCAGAACTTCCTAAAGACATAGGAACATGACCCCAGGCTCTTCTTGAAGGGAGTAGAGGTGGGACTTTAAAAGAGGAGGTTGCCAATCCCTTTACGAAGCAGTGATATCGCTAGATCTCCTGTAACCCTCGCCTTCCCTCTGTGAAACTGATTGCACTTCAGAGTTTATTCTCTGGAAAAAGCAGGTAAAATAGAGAGTTCTGGGACAGGGGACACTAAGCCCAGTTAAAGGTGGGATTAAAGCAACATTTTACAAGACAGGAAAAATAGTCTTAAAAATACTACCTTACTCAGCAGTATGCACGTACATAGTCAAAAGAACTGTTGAAAGTTGGTCTAACCAAAATTGTGATTTAAGTATTTGGGGAGGATGCATGACAGAGAGTGCAAGCGTGTGTGGTGATGGTGAGACAGATGATGCCTAAAAGGGAAAAATGCAAGAAGGAGCAACACAGACAGGTTATTTGTGACAAGGAGGAAATACCCTCCCGCCAAAAAAAAAAAAAAAGCTAAAAGGGTTGAAAGCATTTGCTTTCAGGGAGAAGGAAACGGGGAGCACGGAACTGCCAGGTTACGAAGGTAAAACTCTTTGATTCATTAGGTATAACACTGATAAAAATTAAGTTTTAAAAATCAGAAGGGCCATATTTTTTGCTGGAAGGAAGGAAGAGGGGAAATAAGTTGGATTTAAAATCAAGTTGCAGTTGCAGGAGAAGCAAGATATTCAGGCAATCAGAGCTCAGGAGTCAAGACAAGGTTTGGAACAGAGATTTTATAATTATTTAGACTGGAAGAAAATTAGCTCTATAGGAAATAGGTCCTGAGAAAAAAAGAGAAGAGGCCTTGAAAACAAACATTTTATAAATGCCATTTACAGTGTCAGTGGAGGAAGGGACTCCATTGAAAGAGCAGCCAAGAAAACCAAGGAAAACAGGAGTTTCAATAAGGCGGGGGGGGGGGGGGGGGGGGTGCGGTTTAATCAAGGTCAAGTGCTCAGGGGGTCAAAGAGGCCCAGACCATTAGAATTAACAATGAAAAATTTCTAAAGAGGGTACTCTAATCTAAGGATTATGTTCACACCCTTTAATGAGCCTTAAATTTAAAAAGGGTTTTGGGTTTTGGAAGGATCTTGTGTTTTTCCAGGACACCACACAATGACTGTGACCCTGTTTTCAGTAAGTACACAGTTGTCTTTCATGGGGCAGTCACATAAGCCCTGCATTAATAAGAAAGTGAATCTTAGGGCATATTGTCATTAGCAATCCCATACAAAGCCCTGTCCCTGTTTTGTTTCCCACACAAGGGATGGCATTGTCTGTGTCAGAGACGAGCATTTGAACTGAAGTTCACGGCTTGGCTGGGCTCTTCCTTCTGGCCGCACTTCCCCAGTGATCGGCTGCCTGTCCCAGGCTACAGTGTTATGACGTCCCAAACAAGATGAAAGCACAAGAAAACTAATCAAATGAAAGTGCTTTTCCTTGTTGGTGCGTCAAAGGCTACCTTCAAAATAACCAAATGTTACGTTAAATCTCATCTTAGGACGAAAGCAAACATGGTAAAAGAGTTCACTATTTCATTTTGCTGAGTCGAAGTCAGGGCTTGGCTTGGCGGCGAAAAGCATAACTGGTAGCAAATGTTCCCTAATTGCTCCACAAATGATTTCCTCTTTCTAGGAGAGATTGCTGTACACACTTCCACACCCTCCAAACAGATGCAACACAACAGAAGGTCTAGTTCTGTGTTTCACAGAAGCCTACCATGACACTTTACTGCTGAGTTTTCCCAACTGCTTGTGTCAGTTACTGCTGCCTTCCAGACATTTCCATCTCAGGCATATCAGAGGGACAAATGGTTAGGAGAATGGTTTCAATTTAGAACTCAAAAAAGCTTACCCAAGTCCATTAACGACACCCCAAACAGCCTGGTTAGCAAACAGTTTTGTGCCAGTCTGTGTAGCAGTTTCCTCCCTGAGGTGTCAAACCAAATGAATAGTCTTGGCGGGTAGGGGTGAGGACAGCAGTTCTTCCTGAGTCCCCAGGGTCAGAGTTTCTGGAGTGAGCATTAGAATGCCTCCTAATACCACTGTACATGCCTGTTTCCCAAACAAATCATAGGAACTCCCATAGAGCAGCAAAACATCACTCCAAAATACATATTTTGAACACAAATGAGGGAGTGATGAAATTGACACAGATTAATTAGAAATTTCCAAATGTTTATGATGCTTGATAAACAATCCTAGGGATAGAATGAGGATTCATTTATGGGCAATATATTCATACCTAACATCACAGTACACTCCTTTCACTCACTAAAATGTTTTTCAAACAAAAAGTACAATGATGAGATCAGTTTTAAATGATATGTCAACATTCAAGGTCCATTGACTTAGATCAATCATAAGGCCACTTCGGAAGTAAAAGACATAAGGAAGTTTTCTAGAATCTAGCCATGCTCCTCTCCAGTGTGTGTAGAGAGTCTTCAGAGATGACTAGGGGTTAGGACAGAACATAGGACAAGAGGTTTATTTCCGACCCAAGTAGCTATCCTTGCTCTGCAGGTTTTGCAGGTATAAACTTGCTCTGCAGGTATCCTGGGTTTAGCAGGTATTCTCCTTATGAAAGGTTACTGATGGAGCTTAACTGATACAAGCCCTGAAATGCAGTCCCCTCAGCAATGGAAAAAATGTCAGATACCTTATCAGGTGACTACAGAAGTAGGAAAGAACTTCGCAGTTGAAGGAGTCACGCAAACCAAACCCAGAAAGAGAAGTTTCTTAAAGCAGGATGGGAAAGAAGTGACACTTCCCCGGCTGCTGTTAGCCGAGTCCTCTTAAGTGCTTAACAAATAGTTTCTCACTTCACGCTGGCAAAATTCCTGGGAGGAAGGCTCACTCCAAACTCCTGTCAGTCTAGCAGGCTAGACTGCTAGCAGCGTGCTGCTGCTCTGGTGGCCTCTCTGGCTCCCTCTAACTTTCTCACCTCCTGCTGCCCCATTCTGCCCAGCCACGCAACACTCGACTGTGGCCCGAAGCCACCAAACAGCCTCTGGACTCTGCGCTGCTGTGCTGTCCACCGCCGCCCCCCGCCCAATCTGGGTGCTCTTCCCCCAGAGGAGCGACAAGGTTCCCTCCCTCACTTGCTGCAGGACCCTCCCTAATAAATAGCACCTCCCTCATGCTTGACCCCTCACCCTGCTTTATTTCCCTTCACAGCATTTGTACTGAGTTGAAGAGTGCCCCCAAATTCAGGGCCACCCAGAACGTGACCTTATTTGGCAATAGGGTCTTTGCAGATATCAATAGCTAAAATGAGGTTATACTGGATTAGAAGGAACCCTGAATCCAGTACGCCTGGGGTCCTTATAAGAAAAGAGGACACACAGACATACACACAGGAAGGCCATGTGACTGTGAGTGATGGGAGATGGGAATGATGTAGCCGTGCATCCAGGAATGCCAGGGGTTGCAGGCAACCACCAGAATTGGGAAGAGGCACGAAAGGATTCTTCCTCAGAACCTCCTGGTCCTGCCAACGCATTGATTTCAGAATTGCAGCTTCCAGAACTGTGAGAGATTAAGTTTCTGTTTGTTTTAAGCTGCTCAGTTTGTGATACTTTGTTACCCAAACTTGGTAGCCCAAGGAAACTAATATGTCACCACCTGACATACTATATATTTATTTACTGGTGGATTTGTTGTCTTTCTCTTCTCCCACTGGGATCTATAGTCCTTAAGACTGGACTTTTGTTGTTGTTCATTGCTGTGACGAGAACAGCGGCTGGCATGTTGGCGGCACATAATAACTGTTGGTTAAATGACTGAGTGAGAAATGAATGTTCCCAATTTACAGAAGAGGAAACTGAGGCTCAGAAAGATTCCACTGAGTCCAAGTTCACCTAGCTAATTAGTAGCAGATTTGGGATTTTAGGCTGTCTGCCTCTAAAAACCATCACCTTTGCACCACACCACGCTGATGCTCATTACATTGCCAACTTTTCTCTTTTAAAATCTACAAGATAATATATTGCAACAGCTATCCTTTCAAGTACAATAGAGTCTGTGTTCCAGAAAACGACTGGAATATGTATGGAGGTTTATTCTCTGGGAATTTGTTATCACCTCGCTTTGCAGACACCAAACTCAGTTCTTTTTATATGATTATAGTGGCCATGCCTCTCTCTCTCTCTCTCACTGAAAGCACTTTTATTAGATGAACTTTTCCACAACCAACAACATTGTATCAACCACACAAATTCACAAGTCCTTTCACCTAAATACCTTTTGTTAATGTGCGTATAGCCGATCTGTGGAATAAATATTAGCTCCATTAATCCTGAGTAAACACTCATTTTGTATTTTACTACACATTATTCATATAACTGTATTTCTCTTTGTCTTCTTAACAGTAAATTTCTCTTTGTCTTCTTAAATTCAAAGATAAGGGTATAAATTGACTTTCTCCGAACTGCAACGTGTCATGATCTTGAGGTTTCATCTGGGATATACAAAGCACAAAATATGTTCAAGAAATATAGGAAAAAAAATTTTTTTTTAAGTGATCCATTTCCCACTGAGGGCATTGGAACTGGGAAATTACTTCCCAGTTTCACCTTTTAATGAGGACTTCTATCCCTCAGTATTTTGCTTGTTGGTTGCTTATAACTCTATTTCCAGTGGAAAGCAACTCGAGCCCTTATCATCCCTGTCACATTTGGGAGCTCTCCTAGTCATCAGTTACCAGGCAGTGTGTTTCCCCTGGAGATAGGGTACAGAGAAAATGCTTTTACAGCTCATTTTGCACCACTCTCTTGCCATCACACACCACAGCTTGGCAAAGATTGGGCAAAATAATGATATCCAGAGTGAGTAAGGCTGGCGAGAAGGAGTCACGCCGACCACTAGCGCGCAGGGGTCAAGTGCATGGATCAAGTGCAAGACGGCCAGCTGGAATCTCACCTCCCACGTTTATTTACCACGTGACTTTGGGTTTGGAAACAGAGCGCAGGAAAGGCTAGATGTGCATCTAATTACACCTCTGACTGAGCTGGCACCCCTCCCCCCATTCTATGTTGGTGCTGCTAATAGTTATCTGTTGTTGGATGAGAAAGAGACACCAGTAACCAAACATCCTTAGAGCAGAAAGTATTAGGGAAAAAAACTTGGGGAGGAATTTACTTGAAACCAACGTCACCAGGCTATTTCAGTAGGTAATGTGAGCTACCAATATGTTTTGTTTTATAGAAAAGTAGATGATTACGTTCACACACATACATATATGTATTCAGATACATCAACTTATTCAGAGAACATTTAATTGTAGCATAAATTTAAAGAGGTTGAAAGCTGCTTAGATAGGAATTGCGAGGCTGCACCTTGATTAGACGTCCTCACCTATGATCTGCTATTCTTCCATGTTCCCTGAACTGAAGTAGAAATCACAATTGCAGACTAGAAGTTGCAGCATCTTTGCTTTTTGGTGACTGCGTGTGAGAATTGTAGACAGTACATCATTAAGCAAATTAATAATGTCCTAGTAAATGTAACTGGGGCACATCGAGGCTGGATCAATTTTTATGCCTCCTGCTTTAGAAACAGACTTGCTTGAGGCCAGCAGGAGGCCTTGTCGTTAATGAATGCTTCCCTGTACTTTCCTTTGGCTACAGCTAATTTGAATAAAAAATATCATTTTTTAAAGTACTGGATCTAAAGAAATACATTTTTCAGAAAATAATAATCCCCTTCCCCTACCCCACTCCCAGCCACCCCGGAAAATCTCTGTGAGCACAACACTACAGCAGCTCCGTGCAAAGACCTGAGCGACTATTGGTTGCCTGCTCGACGGACCAGCCTGATATGATGAAGATCTGGACGAGGTGAGACAGCTTCCCAAATGTGATGCTGGTGAGTTTTCTCAGGCCACGGAGGACTGAGCAATTACAGAATATTATTTCAGCAGAGGCGCCTGACTACAAAGAACTCATTCTGTTCAGAGCCTACAGCAACCAGGACCTCACAGCCTAATAGAAAGGATGGGAAAGAATTAATGACTGATGTGTTTGGGGTCTTTAAAGCATTCTGAGAATGGTCAGTTTAGTCTCCCCCCCCTTTTTTTTTAAACCAATTGCTTCATTATAGATCTCTCTTCTAAGTGCCATTTTACTGCACTTAGAAAAAAACCTATATACCCTGTTCTTATCCTTAGAACAACGACAAAGAGGGAACAGAGATCAATGAATAGAAACATAAGTGTCCTTCACAGCAGCCAACATTCTTAAAAGGAAAAGCACATAGTGTAATATGTTATCCCCCCTTTTAACTATGGCCCCGCAAGTACTAAAACAAAAAGAGTTCAAATATATAAATAGGGCTTCCTCACCCACCTCCCGATCACACTTACTATCTTAGTTATTTAAAGTTTACATAGTAGCTTTTCCTAGAACAGTTTGCATGAAAGGATATTTCCCAATTTCCCCGGATAAAGTGAGTAGGACAGATCAGAAAGACACGAATCTATGATCTTGAACGTGACTTTACCTTTAAGCTGTACGTTGGTATTAGATCCTCTTCTGGGTTGAATTATGTACCCCCCGCCTCCAAAGATACTCAAATCCTAATCTCCAGTACCTGTGAAGGTGATCTTATTTGGAAATAGGGTCTTTGTGCATGGTTAGGTTAAGATGAGGTCATCAGAGTGGGCACTAATCCTATATAACTGTCCTTATACAAAACAGAAATTTAGACACAGAGACAGACACACATAGAAGAAAGCAATGTGAAGACAGAGAGAACATCACCTACAAGCCAAGGAATGCCTGAGGCTCCCAGAAACTAGGAGAGAGGCATGGAACAGACACCCCCTCACAGCCCTCTAAAGGAACCAACCCTGCCAATGCCTTGACCTTGGACTTGTGGTGTCCAGAAGTGTGAGACAATACATTTTTGTTGTTTAAGACATTCAGTTGTTGGTACTTTGTCATGGCAGCCCTAGGAAACTAATATAAGTCCTCAACTCTACAGCTGTAAAGTAAGATACAGTGTGTTTAAACAAATCCATTCTTAGAAGTGAATAAATTGTATCTTCTAAGGAATAACCAGGAAAAAAAATAACAGTGAAACTGTTATCTAAAGACCATCTCATTTACCCAGTAATTACAGAGCTGTCTGATTTATAACTAGCCTTATTACATGAATTGTCTCTTTGTAGACCTTGAACAATGCTAGGGTCTAAAGTGTGATTATAGTAAAGCAAGTTGTGTAAAGATAATGCTTTGATTAGCCCACCTAAAATCAAGATTTAAGTGATTTTAGTTTTAGTTTTTTTTGTTTTTTGTTTTTTTTTGCGGTACGCGGGCCTCTCACTGTTGTGCCCTCTCCCATTGCGGAGCACAGGCTCCGGACGCGCAGGCTCAGCGACCATGGCTCATGGGCCCAGCCGCTCCGCGGCATGTGGGATCCTCCCGGACCAGGGCACGAACCCGTGTCGCCTGCATCGGCAGGTGGACTCTCAACCACTGCGCCACCAGGGAAGCCCTAGTTTTTAGCATACTTCTATTTACTAATTCTACCATGGAACCAAAAACCTTAACTCTCACTGTTTTTTTGCTGTTTGTTTTGTTTTGCTTTTTGCTGTCCATTTACATAAGTAACAAGATGAAGGAAAACTCTTCTTTTTCGTATAGCTGGTCTGAGAATCCCCTGGTGCTAGATATATATTCCATTTGCCCCTCTAACTCTTTGGTCCACCCTTCTCCACTGGGCTTTATGTCCCAAGGAGCTGATCCATCAGACTGTACTGTCGGCCCTACCTGCTGCCTTCTGGCTGGGTTTGCTAATGGGAGCGCTCACAGGGGGCAAATGTGAGGTTAGGGCCCCATCCCCCAGCTCCCTCCCTCTCAGGCCACCACTGGTTGGCTGTGTCTACAAAGGCCACAGCTCTGGTCAGGCTGCCCTCTCTTTGGATCTGGGTGACTGCTCCTTCCCCTTGCCTCTGGGGTCTTAGGAGTATGCAATAGTTATCTAGTGCTGTGTAACAAATTACCACAAATGTAGTGGCTTAAAACGACACGCATTTATTAGTTCACACTGCCCTAGTCCATTTGGGCTGCTATAACAAACTACCACAGACTGGGTGGCTTAAAAACAACAGAAATTTTTTTTTTTTTTTTTTGGCCGCACCATGGGGCATGTGGGATCTTAGTTCCCCGACCAGGGATCAAACCCTTGCTCCCTGCATTGGAAGCACAGAGTCTTAATCGCTGGACCACCAGGGAAGTCCAAACAACAGACATTTATTGCTCCCAGTTCTGGAGGCTGAGAAGTCTGAGGTCATGGTGCCAGCATGGCTGGGTTCTGCTGAGGGCCCTCTTCCAGTTGCAGATGGCCACCTTCTCACTGCGTCCTCACAGGGTGGAAGGGGCGAGGGAGATCTGTGGGGCCTCTTTTATAAGAGCACTAATCCATTCATGAGGGCTCCACCCTCATGAGCCACTCACCTCAAAAAGGCCCCACCTCCTACACCATCCCGTTAAACATGCGAATTTGGGGGATGAGGGGGCACGAACATTCAGTCTATACCACAGTTCCTATGAATCAGGGGTCTGGCTCTGCTGGCTCCTCTGCTCGGGGTCTCCCACGGCAACAACTTAGGCATGGGCCAGACAGTTAACTTCTGGAGCTTAGGGGATTACTTCTAAGTTCATGTGGTTACTGGCAGAATTCGTTTCTTGCAGTTGTGGGACTAGAGGTCCCTGCTTTCTTGCTGCCTGTCGGCCAAGGGCCACTGCCAGCACTTAGAGGCCACCTGTACTTCCCTGCTATGTGGCCCTTTCCCAACAGGGCAGCCCACTTCCTCCAGGCCAGGAGGAGAACCTCTTCTTCCATAAGCCAGACAGCGCCTCACACCCTGTAACTCAACCACAGAAGCAACAGTCTTCACTTCTGCTGTATTCTGTTGGCTAGAAGTAAGTGGCGGGTTCCATCCATATTCAAGGGCAGGAGATTCAACCAGGTTGTGACTCACTGGAGGTCATCGTAGAATTCTGCCTGCCACAGGGTAGAAAGCCAGCCCACTCTTCCTACCTTGGAATTGTTAACTAGAAACCCTGCCTACACTTTTGTAAATGGTCCCTCAATTAAATTCTCCTCAAATTACGCCAGTGGAGTGTCCCATCTGTTCCTGCCAGGACCCTTATGATAAAATCCCTCTGTAAGTGGCCTGCTCTGGTGACGTGCCCTCCTGAGTCTTCTGCGGGTCTGGGCCAGCTGGTGGCAGGGCTCGAGGGAGCTGAGACAGGCGAAACTGTTTAGCATCACAAAGAAAAGGGCAGCCATGATTTGCACTTAGCTGCAGGTGGAGAGAGGGGCTGAAGAGAGAGGAAGGCTCTGAGGCTGGAAGCCAAGTAGACAAACTGGGAAACATATGACTAAGGGGGACGTGGGGCGTGAAATGCTGCGTGGCATGTGGCGTGGATCCTTCTTACACGCTGCACACTCTACATGGCTCACTCCTGCCTCGGGCTGGCATCTTCTCCACGGGGAGCAGAGGGAAGAGCAGAGCCCTCTTTTGAAACTGGTTTGGGGCGTGAACAAGCGCGCCTATAAAGACAGCCACACCTGGGGCGTGCGGCACCTCAGTGCCTGTGACACCGGCAGCCACGCTGCTTCCCATCAGCACTTGGAAAACTCATCGTTTTATGGTCTTCCCTTTCTTAAAATTTTCTTTAACTTTTATTTATTTATTTTTTAGTTATTCCACTTTTGAACATTTTTTCATATTTTTTAAGGAAACTTTCTTGTCAAAATGTTTCTATGTTCCTAGGTCACAATGCATAGGGAGGCTCTGGCTGGAGCTTGCAAACTTGCCCTATTACTTAGCATTCCGTATCTGAGATCATTTCACTAAGTGTCACACATGATAATCCCAAGATTCATCTTCAAGGATCCAAGGCCAGAAAAATAAAACTACTAAAAATACAGGCAGCCCAAACAAGGTGATGGTTCACATCTTGTAATGTTACATTTATGTGAGTATTTGAGAGACGTGGAAACTTCACCTTAAATACCACTGGATTGCTTCCCAGGGGCAGAGTGCTGTGAGTCAGTGAGGCCATTCTCAGATGGCATGGAGTGTGGTTCTCAGAACACGGTCCCTAAAGCAGCAGCACCAACTTCACCTAGGGCACTTGTGGGAAACTCAAAGTCCTGGGCCTCAGAGACCTACTGACTCGGAAACTCTGGAGGTGGGACCCAGCGATCTATGGTCTAAGAAGCCCTCCAGGTGATACTGATACACGCTGTCCTCTGAGAGCCTCAGGCTGGAAGCACAAGGACTAAGGATTTCGAGACATGCACTTGTGTGTTTAAGGGTAGCGCCCTTTATTTATTTATTTATTTATTTTTGGCTGCGTTGGGTCTTCACTGCTGCACACGGACTTTCTCTAGTTGCGGCAAGAGGGGGCTACTCTTTGTTGCGGTGTGCGGGCTTCTCATTGCAGTAGCTTCTCTTGTTGCGGAGCATGGGTTCTAGGCACGTGGGCTTCAGTAGTTGTGGCTCGCGGGCTCTAGAGCGCAGGCTCAGTAGTTGCGGCGCACGGGCTTAGTTGCGTGTGGGATCTTCCCGGACCAGGGCTCGAACCCGTGTCCCCTGCATTGGCAGGTGGATTCTTAACCACTGCGCCACCAGGGAAGTCCCAAGGGTAGTGCCCTTTAAAAACAGAGAGAGGAAGAGGGAGGGAGGAGGGAGGAGAAAGGAAGGAGGAGGGATAGAAAGAACCAGAGGACTAGTCTCATCCCTCCAGTAACTAAGAAGCAGTGATATGCTGGTAAATGTTTCAAACCAGCTTTCCAGGGTGTGGAGCGTGGAGGCACAAAGCCCTGCTCTGTGGTATTTGCCGACTTCCACGGTGGAACTAACCTATTTCAAGCTACCAGTGTGAGGCTGCAGGACACAGAATTAGGATCTGTGGCACAAGAGGGCTTCACTACTTGGTCAGGTAAGAAGGGGGCTTGTGCTGTGGTCCCTGGTAAATCCAGTCAATCTCCCTGGGTTTGTTTATAAGGTTGAAAAATTCAGGGTTTCTCAACCTTAGCACAGCTGACATTTCAGACTGCACGATTCTCTGCCCAGTGTGTTATATGATGTTTAGCAGCATTCGTGGCCTCTCCCTACCAGATGTCAGTAGCACCCCTGTCCCCACCCAGCTGTGACAACCAAAAATCTCTCCAGACATTGCCGAATGTCCCTCTGGTGGCAAAATCACTCCCAGTTAAGAATCACTGCCTTATGTTGACATTTCAACCCTTTTCAATTTTTTATTTACATCCATCCTTTGGACTATTTTAGTCCCATCCCCACAATTCCAACTCTGACGGCTTTCCTTCCTCTGCTAACTCTACTTAGATGTGGAGATGACTTTCTGGCCAGTGTGGCAGACTTGGTTTATAATTCATTCTGTTGATGCTAATGATGACGATGATGATGGCTGCTCTGCTCAGTGGCCCGATTCTTGTTTCAAGTTTGGTGACTTACAGGCGATGCTATTTGTATGTCTTAGTATTTCATTCCCAGTAGTGTCAAGTCATGTGTCTTTCTACCTGTTGCTGTCTCCTTGCTCTTTTCTCTTAGCCATCCGTGGAAGATTAGACATCACTCTTCCTTCTCCTTTCACCAGACTAGGGGGTAAAATGATTTGGTTTGTTTGTCTCTAATCTCCCTCTTCTTCTCCACCCTCTGCATCTCCATATAATGTATTGAAATAAAAGCCCTTCCAACATGTTAGACATTTACCAATCCTGAACATTTTAAAATCATTATTAACTGATCTATTAAACAGCAGGAGTGAGAAAGGCAAGTAAAATTGATGCCCTCCTGATGACAGAGATATCAGTACCTCTAAAGTAAGGTTCCTAGAATGTCAGGCAGCGGGGCAAGCCTACAGCAGATGCTGCCTCTAAGTTACTAGGCAACACCACATCTCCATGCCATACCTTGTCCAGTGCTTCCTTTTGAGCTTATTTTAGTATTGGAGTTCAACAGTTTTAGTTTAGCAGGTCCAGATATTGGAAAGCTCACTGTCCAATGATGGTTTAAGACATATGAAACTATTTTTAAAGGCATTTAAAAAAATGACCATCTAAAAAAATTATTGTACTTTAAGAACTGGAGGTTGGGACAGATGACCTCTGATAATCCCTCCCAATTTAGAATTCCATAAAGGGCAAATGCTACACCTAAAAATACTTTTAATACCATGATAAAAAACATCAGATTAACTAGCAGTGTAATGTTTTCTATTTGAGACATTTCTCAAAATTGTTTCTAATTATCGCTTTTAATTTCTCTTTTCCCAATCCCTTCCCACAGAAAGGGGGGGGAATCTGCATGTCATTTATTCATGCATTCATGCCATTAACTTTGAGGACCAACAATGTGGCAGGAATGGAGGCAAGTGATGAGTATACAAGGAGCTTCCAAACCAGTCAAAGAGAAAGGCACGGAGACAGACCAGTACAGAGGAGGGCAAGGGCGTCACCACAAGCATGTGGTTCCAGGAGCTTAGGGTAGGGACCTTGAGGTCAAAAGGGCCAAAAAGGCATCAAGGATGATGTAAGTAGGCGCTATGGAGTTGGAGGGGAAGGGAAGGCACGGAGGTGAGGAAAGGCGTGGCAAAGGCAGTGGGATGGCCGCAGTCTAGGGCTGCTGTAACATAAAGGCAGGAGGTGCCGGCAGATGAGGTGTTTAGGGACCTGATCAATGAAGAAGCTGAAGGAGACAGGCGGCCACTGAAGAACGGAAAGCAGGAAGGATGTGATTACATTTGCATTTAAAGATTATCTCTTTGGCAGCTGAGGAAAGGAATTAGGTAATAACAGAACTGAGCAAGAGAGACTGGCGAGGATGCTGGCACAGTGGTCCAAGAGAGAATGATGAAGGCCTGGATTGGGACAATGAGGGTGGAGGAAGCTGGGCAAACCTGACAAATACCCAGGAGGCTGGGCAGAACTGAATGAGTATCTGGGTGTTGATGATGAAAGGCAGGAAAGACTTAAAATGACACAGGTTTCTAACCTAGTGACAAGTGTGATAACATCTGTGATCAAGAATGTGGGAGGAATAGTTTCGGTTCTCTTTTGGCACATGTGAGATGTTTACCTATCTATCCATCTCATAGGCAACAGGATATCTGAGTCCTCTTCTTGGGGAGGGAAACAAAAATGCTAGAGAAACAGATCTGGGAGTTATCAGTGCATAGATGTTGAAACAATGAGGTCACCTAGAGAGAGTGTAACAAGGGCTGAGAGTGGAGGATTTAGCCTTGGGGGACACTGGAGTTTAAGGAATGAGTGGAGGACTTCAGGATTATAAGACAGAAAGAGAAAAAAGAATGATAAATGTCAGGAAGCATAAACCAGGAAATGTCATGGAAGTCGAGGAGAAGAAAAGAGTGTCAGAACATAGATGGAAAAGCTGTCCTTGAACCAAAAGAGAAGACAGGATAGACTTCAGATGTAAACATTATAGACTCTGGAAGGATAAGAAGCAGAGGGAAACAATTTGTGGTAAAATTTGGCCTCAATTTTCTCAGTGAAAATAAAAAGAGAACTTGTCGCCCTTTGGGCTGCCAATTAGCTATCACTAGTGGTGGTGTTGTGAGGATGGATGGGTGGCCTGGACCACAATGGTGACTCATCACTGAGCATCCTCATCTTGGAGGGAGGGGCCGTGGGGCCCTCAGTTTGACTCCTGAGCAAGGAGCAGATGATTCAAAGTGCATCTGTTTTTCTGCGGTTTTCCTTGAGCTCAAAATAAGAAAAATCTCTCAAGTGGATTTTGCTTATTCTAAGACTTTAGAAGGTACTACAGTCTCTCAACATTACAGGGTCCTGGAGGCTGTGTTGACCACTGCCGTTAGTCATTACAAAGCTTCTAGAATTTAAGATGGCTGATCTCTTATCTGATCCCCTCTGATAATAAACAGTGGGGATGCCCTGTGGCCAGGAGTTAGCTTGGGTTGTAAAACCTGTTTAATCTCTCTCAGGAAAAAAATACAAAGTAAAATAAAACAATCTCCCAGCACGGACAATAAGAAAAACCAGCCCCCTGCACAGAAATGTTTACTCTTCCACAATTGCAGAAGACTCAAGGAATCCATGGACTCAGATCATCATCATCATCGTCATGTTTGCTCACCTCACATAATTTTTAGAATGAGAGGAGATAGATGAATAACTGAATGAATGAGTGATTATTATCTTTATAAATATTAGAATTAATCAATTAAAGCAGGACTTCCCTGGTGGCGCAGTGGTTAAGAATCCGCCTGCCAATGCAGGGGACATGGGTTTGAGCCCTTGTCCGGGAAGATCCCACATGCCGCGGAGCAACAAGCCCACGAGCCACAACCACTGAGCCCATGCACCTAGAGCCCACGAGCCACAACCACTGAGCCCGTGCACCTAGAGCCCACGAGCCACAACCACTGAGCCCGTGCACCTAGAGCCCACGAGCCACAACCACTGAGCCCGTGCACCTAGAGCCCACGAGCCACAACCACTGAGCCCGTGCACCTAGAGCCCACGAGCCACAACCACTGAGCCCGTGCACCTAGAGCCCACGAGCCACAACCACTGAGCCCGTGCACCTAGAGCCCACGAGCCACAACCACTGAGCCCGTGCACCTAGAGCCCGTGCTCCGCAACAAGAGAAGCCACCTCAATGAGAAGCATGCGCACTGCAATGAAGAGCAGCCCCCGCTCAGTGCAACTAGAGAAAGCCCACGTGCAACAAAGACCCAATGCAGCCAAAAATAAATAAATAAATTTATTTTAAAAAATCAATTAAAGCATGATCATGCCCAGCTCTTATCCTGGGTCAAGATGGCAAGTGCGTTATCCCCCAAAGACCCCTAATTTGGAAGCCTGTAAAACACAGAAGTCTTCCTTTAACATGACTGATTACATTAGCTCAGAATATAAGATTCTCCTAATGTCACCCTGGAACAACAGAGCCTCTAATTATACGAGGTCTGTAGGTTAATAGTAAAATGTGGGTTGTTCCTGGAAATCTCTTTGATTAAAGAGCAAATTATATATATAAAATAGATAGACAATAAGGTCCTACTGTATAGTATGGAGCTATATTCAGTATCTTATAATAAATTATAATGAAAAAGAATCTATATATACATATATATGTATAACTGAATCACTTTACTGTACACCAGAAACTAACACAATGTTGTAAATTAACTATACGTCAATAAAAAAATTTTTTTGACTCCAAAATAAAAGCAAATTTTATTCCCTTGTGCATCAGTGGCATGGGTTTGAGTGAGGCCATTAGGTGTAAAGTACGCCCAGTGGCCCCACTTTGCACTCAGATTATAACTGGCCCGTCCCCGCCTCATCCCTCCCGTGCGGGGCGCTGCCACCACCAACAGGGCCCTCCCTCCTCCCTCCCAGGCCCTAGAGAGCTGCGGTAACGGTGGTCACAGAAGTAACATTCTGGCCTTTGTGGGTTAGCCTACGTGCCTACTTACTGTGACTCACGTTATTTCTATGGGAAAATACCTTCTGAGGCTTCAACCAACAACTTATAACTTGCACGCGAGTAGTTATACTGCCTTTAGAGTGCCTCTTCTTGGAATTTTGTGTAAATGAATGTTCATGATCATCAAAACGAACCAGTGCAAGAGCTGAGCTTAGGGCTACAGTGCTCTGGAAATCTCAGAAACAACATACATAAATGTGTCACTAGGTAAGAGTTAAGTTACCTTACTAGTACTATCTGGAGTCGGATGGGCTTCAGTTTTCTCAACTGTACAATGCGACCGCGGGGATTGTACGAAATCAAATGAAATTGCTTTTGAAGTTGTCAAGTGATACATAAATTCAAGTATTTTTTTAATCTATGGTGCACTTGTACAAGCAAAGCCTCTAGAGGAGGATCCCCTTGGTTCAGATCCTGGCTTTGCATCATTCTATTCTATTTGAAATATTAACCCTTTATTCTATCTGAACTATTCTAGCTACGTGAACTTCTGCAAGTCACTTAACTGCTCTGTGCCTTCCTACCCTGTTGGGAATAATAATAGTAAATGTAGGAGAGGATGGTGGTGAGGATTAAAATATTCAACATGCTGGGCACACACTAAGCGCTGTGTAAGTGTCAGCTTTCATCCTCACCAGCTTCATCTTTACCACCAGCAGCAGCATCTGTGCGAGGCAAGTTGGGTCTAATGGAAACACAATGACCTGGAAAGACCACGGGCTGGGAGTCCCACAGCGCTGAGGAGAGTGAATTGTTCTTATTATTGTAACTATATGCAGCTGCTTTATTGGTCATTCAAGAGGAAACTTGGTAACTATTTTAGGTTTTTGTTTCTTTAGGCTTAGGCATCTCCAGATAAAACTGTGAATTAGATTAATGTTTTTCTTTATAACTTGCTATTCATTTTTTCAGTCCACATGGCTAGGGTGTGGACTAAAAGCCTGAGGCTTCTCCGCATAGGCGCTGATAAGAACTCACCTAGGCTCGCCTTCTCACCTGCAGCCGTCAACCTCAGGTTAACCCTGCACAACTTTATCTCTACTCCCTCTCCAAACCCACTAAGATAGCCATAAAGGAATAAAAGAAGAGGAAGCGAATGGGAGAGGAAATGCAAAAAAAAAAAGAAGTCAACAAAATTTTGGTAGGTAATAAGGCATCTAATTTGGCTTCAGCTTTCTCCATCCTGCTAAGTGTTTATGCCTGGAGAAGCCAACAAACTGTAAATGGAATCCAGGATGAATCCTCAAAAGGCTGAGGATCTGAAAGCATCAGACATCTCTGAACCCAGGGTTTGGGGTACGGCTGAAAACAAGAGGGTTCACTCATAAGAAAGAGCTAGACCCCCAGATCCTCCCCCTTGCCACCACAGCCAGGGCCATCGCTCTTCCGCCGTCCAACAGATGACAGGTTTGCTCTCTGAGGAGGCTGAACCAGAGATATTCTGATCCAGGGGACATGAAGCTTAATAGAGGGAAGAATACAAAGCCTTACTGAAAAGAGCAAGACTCCTGGAAGTCATGTAAGACAGGCCAGTGCTACCCACCCCCTGAGACAGTACCCTGGTGCACGGCTTTCCCTGCAGGGTCACTGCACTGCAGATTCTAGGGAACCATCATTCCACAGATAACATGTAAGCAGTGCTCCCTGGAGCTGTACAGCGAGGTGGCCCTGGAGAAGCTGGCTCGCTTCTGCCACACTCTTCCCTTCTCGGGCCTTGCAGCGGTGTTTCTATCAGGAAGAAGAGGGGCAAAATCATTCATGCCAACTATGATTCCAACTTACATCTCACTGGACAGAACTGTGTCACAAGACTGCATCTACCAAAAAGGGTGGCTGGGAAACTCTAATTAGTCATGTTGCCATCCTATGCATAGATAGTCTGTTAGTAAGAAAGAAGGAAAGACTTATTAGGTAGGCAATTAGCAATCTCGACTACAGAAATAAACATGTCTTCCCAAATTTAAAGGTTCCACTGAGCACCTCGACTGGAAAAAACTTACAGTGAACCATAACGCTGGAAAATTTAAGACACCAGAGAGTTTTTTTTTTTAAATCTGAAAAGCTTTCAGAACAAGCAGGTAACATACAGGAACCAGAATAAGAAACACTGGTCTCAATAGTAACCTGGGGAGTGAGCCCTTTAAATGGCTTGGTCAGAATGTTTGTTGACATTTGTCATCCACCATGGGCGTTGTTGACCTATCACTGACCACACAAAAACCAGAAGGCACAAAGCTGCTGAAGAAATATCAGCATCTCTGTCAAAGTAGTATTTAAGAAGTAATTTTAAGTAGTTATCCCCCCATACAACAATGTGACATGTGTAGCTGTCATCGACATCACTCTGTGAAGCATGACTTTTTGTTTATATCAAATAACTATTCTCCTAAGTTAATTTTGCTTCCTTTTATTTCAATTTTCTTGCAGAAATGAGAAATGAGGCAATCACTGTTAGCGTTGGCTCTATTAGCAGCAACAAAATTTTACAGATGGTTAATGATAATGGTTTGATATGGCATCACATGTCTCAAAAAGAAAAGTTTAGACCAATAATGGATTTTTCTGTTGCTGTTGTTGTTTCATACAATTCATGGAATCAGTGTAAAGTTTTTGTAGTTCATTCTATTAAACATGAAATGTCTGATGTTACTGCTAATTCTATTGTAAATTCCGTTTCAGAGGTCACCATTAAAAATAAAATGAATTGTTTTTGCAGGAAAACGTGAATATAATTTTTGGAGGATCACTGCACCACGGGCAAAATAATACACTCACCCTTAATACCGTTAAGAAGCCAAATGGGCTGGGCAATGATTTCTTGGATATGACACCGAAAGCACAGGCAACAAAGCAAAAATAGGCAAGTGGGACTATGATAAACTAAAAAGTTTCTGTGCAGCAAAGGAAACAATCCACAGAGTGAAAAGGCAACCCACAGAATGAGATAAAATATTTGTGAATCATATATCTGATAAGACGTTAGTATCCAAAATATATAAGGAACTCCTACAACTCAACCAGCAAAAAAACCAAACAACCCAATTAAAAAATGGGCAAAGGCTCTGAATAGACATTCCTCTAAAGAAAACATGCAAATGCCCAACAAGCATATGAAAAGATGCTCAACATCACTAATCATCAGGAAAATGTCAATCAAAATCACAATGAGATATCACCTCATACCTGTTAGAATGGCCGTTATAAAATAAACAGAAAATACCAGTGTTCACAAGGATGTGGAGAAATTGGAAGACTTGTACACTGTTGGTGAGAATGCAAACTGGTGCAGCCACTGTGGAAACAGTATGGAGGTTCCTCAAAAGATTAAAAATAGAACAACTACATGATCCAGCAATCCCACTTCTGAGTATTTATCCAAAAGAATTGAAAACAGGATCTCAAAGAGATATTCACATTCCCATATTCACAATAGCCAAGAGGTAGAAACGACTCAAATGTCCATTGACAGATGAAAGGATAAACAAAATATGGTCTATACATACAGTGGAATATTATTCCGCCTTAAGAAAGGACGGAGATCCTGCAATATGTATAACATGAAGACGTTATGCTAAGTGAAATAAGCCAGTCACAGAAGCACAAATCCTGCGTGATTCCACTTATAAGAGGCGTCTAAAGTAGTCAAACCCATAGAAGCAGAGAATACAATAGTGGTTACTAGGGACTGGGGGTGGGGAAATGAGCTGTTACTTAACCGGTAGAAAATTTCAGGCATCCAATACGAAGTTCTGTTGCTCTACAACAATGTTCATATAGTTAATACTGTACACTTAAAATTTTGTTCAGAGGGCAGTTTTCATGTTATGTTTTTTTTTAAACCACAGTTTCTAAACAAAGAAGCTGAATGGAGCAAACACATATTTGAAATCGTTCATGGCATACACATAATTTGTAATTGCATCCAACCAAGCTGTGATAGTCTTCGATTCAACTGAAGTGGTAGTTGACATAATTTGCAAATATATATATACACAGAACTACAATATTATACACACACCCAATTTTTGTGATGAAGCTGACGTTAAATAAAAAATACTTCCTCCTGGGACTTCCTTGGTGGCGCAGTGGTTAAGAATCCGCCTGCCAATGCAGGGGACATGGGTTTGAGCCCTGGTCCAGGAAGATCCCACATGCCGCGGAGCAACTAAGCTCGCGCGCCACAACCACTGAACCTGCGCTCTAGAGCCCGCAAGCCACAACTACTGAACCCGTGTGCCACAACTACTTAAGCCCACACGCCTAGAGCCCGTGCTCCGCAACAAGAGAAGCCACTGCAGTGAGAAGCACGCACACCGCAACAAAGAGCAGCCCCTGCTCACCACAACTAGAGAAAGCCCGCTCGCAGCAACGAAGACCCAACGCAGCCAAAAATAAATAAATTAGTTTAAAAAAACCACTTCCTCCTGGGACTTCCTCATTGTCCCCTAACCAAATCTCCAAATCTACCTGCATCTGTATCTATACTCTGTGCCTTCTCTCTTACTACATGGATAAACTGTCCTTGGTCACATCAAAGGGCATCTTCTTCCCTGCTGCTATTAATTTCATCCCCTCTTCTTCCTCAAGAACTTCACTCCTGCAAATTTCTCTTCTCTCTCTTGTAGCATCAATTTCTCTCCTTCTATCAGATCAGTCCCATCAACGTACAATACGTTCTAGTACTTTCTATCGCTAATCTTTCCCCTTTGATCCTCAATCCTTCCCCAACTATCATTCCTACTTCTCTCCCTTTCACGGTAAAACTTCTCCAAAGAGTTCTTCATAATGGGTGCCTCTACTTAACTCACCTTCATTCATTTCTGTGACCTACTGCAAACAGGATTCTGACCTCACTGTTCCAGCAAAACTGATCTTCTAAATGTTGCAATGACCTCTATGTTGTAAATCCAATGACCACATTTCTGACTTTATTCTATTTGACTTTCTAGCACAACTGACCACTCCCACCTGCTCTTGGACTCTTCTCCTTGGCTGTTAAGATACCTACTTGTCTGGTTTTGTCCTATTTCAGACCCCTTGATGGCTCCTTCTCCTTGGTTTGACCTCTAAGTGTCGGAGTGCCCTGTTTGGTCCTTTATGTTTATCTACAGATGCTCCCCTAGGTAATATTAATTCGTTCCATGGTTTCAAAACTATGTATCTGCTGACAGTTCCCAGATTTATATCTCTAGCCCTGAAATCATGTACTTGATTTCCTAACTTGAGTATCTAATAGATTTCTTAAATGCAACCTGTCCAAAAAGAAAGTCAATTTCCTCTGGCCAAAACCTATCCACCCCAGTCTTTTTCCATCTCAGTAAAAAGCACCATCACCCATGTTGCTTCTCTTTCCCTCCACCCACCACATGCCATCCATTAGCCAGTCCTGTCAACTCCTCTCCAAAACTTAGCCCGAATTTATCCACTTCTTCCCATATTCATTACTACCACCCTGTGTCCCAGCTGGTACCATCTCCTCCCTGGACCTCAACAAGCCCTTCCTGACCCGCCTCCTGCTTCCCACTCTTGCTTCTTCTACAAACCATTCTCCTTGCAGAAGCTAGGATAGCATCTAAAATCACAAAGCCAGGCTTGCGGCTCCTCTATGCTAAAAATACTCCAGTGAGAGAATAAACTTCACTCTCTGCTCTGGCCTGCTAACGCCTAAGTGCCTGAGCTCCTGTGCGCCTCTTCATCCCCACCTTCTGCCTCTCTTCCTCACTATGCCCATCCATGCTGACTTTTGGCCAATTCCTAGAACATATTAAGATCTTTCTCGCCTTAGGAACTTTGCACTAAATTGTTCCTTTTGTCTGGAATTTTCTCCCCTCAGAGCTACACATAACCGGCTCCCAGGTCCTCAGAGAGGGTTGCTCTAACCTGCCTATCCAATGCCACTCTTCACCGTATTATACCTTTTTATTTCTCAATCGCATACATCACCACTGAAAGCGTTGCTTTTTTAAGTAAGTGTACTTTTTTTGGTCTGTATTCCCCACAAGAATGTAAATGCCATGGAGTACCACTGCCAGATTTAGCAGATAAAAACACGGCGTACCCAGCTACATTCAAATTTCAGAAAAAGTATAACTTTTAGGATGTTTCATACAATACTTGGAACAACATTATACTAAAAAAAAATTGTTTTCATTGTTGAGATTCAAATTTAACTGGGTATCCTGTATTTTATCTGCAACTCTGTCCAAGAGCAGAAACCTTGACTACTTTATCATCCCAGCAGATATAGTGATATCTGGCAAGCACCCCATTAAATACTGATGAAATGAAACAGTGACTGAATGAACAAAAGAAGGGAAAGGAATCAATTTGTGATGCTCAATCTAAAAACCAGTTCTGGTTATTGTGACAGTTAACTTTATGTGCCAGCTTGACTGGGCTACGGGATGCTCAGATAGCTAATACGACATTATTTCTGGATGCTTCTGGCTAGGGTGCTTTTGGGAAGAGATTAGCATTTGAACTGGTGAGCTGAGTAAAGTAGATTGCCCTCCCCAGCGTGCATGGGCATCACTTAACCCACTGAGGGCCCAAAGAGAACAAACAGGTGGAGAAAGGGCAGATTTGTTCTCCCTCTGCTTGAGTTGCGACATCCATATTCTCCTGCCCTCAGACATCGGTGATCCTGATTCTGGGGCTTTCGGACTCAGATCAGGGCTTCGCATCAGCCCCTGATTATCAGGTCTTTGGACTCCGACTGAGTTAACCGACTTTCATGGTTCTCCTGCTTGAAGATGGCAGGTCGTGGGACGGCAGCCTCTGTAACTGCTGAGCCAATTCCTGTAATCAATCTCCTCTTATGTATATATATAGCCTATTGGCTCTGTTTCTCTGGAAAACCCTAATACAGTTATCCAGACTGTAACCCAATGGTTCTCAAGTTTCAGCCTGTATCAGGCTGGCCAAAAAGAAAGAAGTCCCACGAGGCCCCATTTATGTTTTCCAATGTAATTAAATTTATTTAATCAGTTGTTTCAGAGCTAGTTTTCTGTCCAGGATTGGTAGCCCATGACAACAGACAAAGAGGACAAGGGCACAGCTCTACCAGGTGGCAGCATGAACTGTGTCTCAATATAACTTATGAATGTGCAGGGACTCCTGAGATCCCTTTATATCCATAAAATGATTCCTCCCCCCTATTCCTAAGCAACTTCAGCAATTTACCTTGGAGGGTTTTTCGCCCCCATCTTCCCATTTTCTCTTGGTCCCATGTGGCAATAATAGTACCTTGTAAACTACAGTGAGGTATCACCTCACACCAGTCAGAATGGCCATCGTCAAAAAATCTACAAACAATAAATGCTGGAGAGGGTGTGGAGAAAAGGGAACCCTCTTGCACTGTTGGTGGGAATGTAAATTGATACAGCCACTGTGGAGAACAGTATGGAGGTTCCTTAAAAAACTACAAATAGAACTACCATATGACCCAGCAATCCCACTACTGGGCATATACCCCGAGAAAACCATAATTCAAAAAAAGTCATGGACCACAATGTTCATTGCAGCTCTATTTACAATAGCCAGGACATGGAAGCAACCTAACTGTCCATCAACAGATGAATGGATAAAGAAGATGTGGCTCACATATACAATGGAATATTACTCAGCCATAAAAGGAAATGAAATTGAGTTAGTTGTAGTGAGGTGGATGGACCTAGAGTCTGTCATACAGAGTGAAGTAAGTCAAAAAGAAAAAAACAAATACTGTATGCTAACATATATATATGGAATCTAAAAAAAAAAAAAAACAGTTCTGAAGAATCTAGGGGCAGGACAGGAATAAAGGTGCAGACACAGAGAATGGACTTGAGGACATGGTGGGGGGATGGGTAAGCTGGGACGAAGTGAGAGAGTGGCATGGACATATATACACTACCAAATGTAAAATAGATAGCTAGTGGGAAACAGCCGCATAGCACAGGGAGATCAGCTCGGTGCTTTGTGTCCACCTAGAGGGGTGGGATAGAGAGGGTGGGAGGGAGATGCAAGAGGGAGGGGATATGGGGATATACATATGCATATAGCTGATTCACTTTGTTATACAGCAGAAACTAAGACACCATTGTAAAGCAATTATAATCCAATAAAGATGTTAAAAAAATAGTACCTTGTAATAATCTTTTTTGTGCTCACACTTATTTTATTTTATGAGCTATAAATTGAGAGGATTCCTATGTTTCTGTAATGGAAATAACCATGGCTGCTTCTGTGATTTTAGCCACAACTCCAGCTGCCCCTTCTCTTCTACTTTCCCAGTTTCCCAGGTTTTCAACCTTGAAGCTATTTTCCCACTCTCCTATCAATTCTGCTACTGCACACCCTTGACATTCTTCTCTTTCACAGCCACACTGCCCTGGTTCAAGTCTTTGTCCCTCTTCCCAGGGTTCCCTGCTTCCACCCTTTCCAGTCCATCCTATGTCCATGTTTTCATTCATTCATTCTCTCAGTATCAATTATTGAGTACACACTTCATGTCAGATTGTGCTAAACACAATGAACAGGGGAACAAGATGATGCCCCTCCCTTCTTTCCAAAGCAGTTATGTGTTGTCTCATCCCTAAGAACCAATCATGACTGGGACACGCCCTGAACTCCCCTAGGGTTTGGATCTTGCCTGAGCTTTCTCCTCCTGGGAAGTTCTCTGCATCTCCCTTTGTTGAAGTCGTGTCCCAACTTCAAGGTTTAGGTTCCCCAAACCACCTCCTTCACACTCTCTTCTTTCCCTGTCCTCTACAGCACATCGTTGCCCCCTGTAACCTAAAATGCAGCCTAGTCATTCATACTGATGTTGTGTCATGTGTTGGACCTGCTTCCTGGCTCCCCGTGGTATTTATCATCCCCTAGTTCCCCAAGAAATACTTCCTCTAGGATTCGTTTTTGCAGTTGTAGGGGAGGCAAAACTTCACCTCCACCCACCTTAGATTTTCTGCTGGAACTCTAACAAAAAGATTAACATGAGAAGGAGCAGTTTACTAACACGTGCAGCACACATCACATGGGAGAGACCTAAAGGAAAAGTAACTCAAAACAGCAACTTAGGGGCTCCCCTGGTGGCACAGTGGTTAAGAATCCGCCTGCGAACTCAAGGGACACGGGTTTGAGCCCTGGTCCAGGAAGATCCCACATGCCACAGAGCAACTAAGCCCGTGCACCGCAGGTACTGAGCCTGCACTCTAGAGCCTGCGAGCCACAACTACTGAGTCCGTGAGCCACAACTACTGAGTCCACGAGCCACAACTACTGAGCCCGTACACCTACAGCCCGTACTCCGCAGCAAGAGAAGCCACCACAATGAGAAGCCCGCTCACTGCAACGAAGAGCAGCCCCGGCTCGCCGCAACTAGAGAAAGTCCGCGCGCAGCAACAAAGACCCAACGCAGCCAAAAATAAATAAATACAAATAAATAAAATTAAAACAAAACAAAACAGAAACCGGCAACTTAGAATTCCAGCATATATATATATATATATGTGTGTATATATATATATATATATATATATATATATATATGTATAGCATCTTCAACAAAGAACAATCAATTTGTAGAGAAATGACAGGACAAAGGAGCTTGAGCTGGGGTAGTGACTTGTGGAGCAGTAACTAGGAAGATGAGGGTTAGTTTAGTGAGGTGTGTTTGTACAGATTCTCAGCCCCAATTCCACATCACTGGTGAGAAGAATGTCTTCCTCCTGGTACAGAGAAGGAAGCTTTCACTCAGGAGTTTTATCTCCTGCTTTCAGGATGAAAAGAAGGGTCAGAGCGCTCTTCTTTCCACCTGTTTCTCAAATGCCTTTAACTCAAAACAAGCAACATGCCAAAACGGTGTATTTTGGGGATGACATGATCTGAACCCCTTCACAGCTAAAGGATTACAAAGGGAACAATGGTACTATGATCCACTCCAAGGCAGGGGAGAGGGTGTTAGCATACGGTGTGTCTGGTGAGAAAAAGTCTGACAGGCACATCTTTATTAAAGCACATGGGACGCTGCTAAGTCCTCCCCCTCCAGCACATCACTAAACAATTAAACACGTCCTCTCCGCGCTTGCGCTGGAGAACCCAGTATGACAAATAGCACTTAAACAGCATTATAGTCAATCATGTCACAAAAGTGACTCGAGCCGAAAACTTCTGAGACTGACAATCTGTTGTCTTCTTATTTTGACTTTCCTCATAGTAGTTCCAATGTTGCATTTTATCTTTTTAAATTTTTACTTATTATAAAACCTCTATTAAAATAACACGAAAGAGGGGAGTTCCCTGGCAATCCAGTGGTTATCACGCAGTGCTTTCAGTGCCGTGGCCCCAGGTTCAAGCCCTGGTCGGGGAACTAAGATCCCACAAGTCTCACAGTGCAGCCAAAAAAAAAAACCACGAGAAGGGATTTTGAAAGAAAAAAGCCCCCCACCTCAATTGTAACATCTGTTCTGATTTTCTACATTCCCTTCCAGGCTCTGTTCTTGAGATACTGGTGTTTATATATATATATATATATATATATATACACACACACACACACACATATATACACACACACACACCCATATACACACATAATCTTAGGGGACAGACAATTTTGTATTCTGTTGTTCCCAACGAATATTATATTAGCATAAAATTCTACTGGATAATATGCTATAATTGATAAAGCTATTCAACTAGTATTGAATAATTTATGATATGTCCTTTATTTTCACACCTATCCTTCCTTATAGATCCACTGCAAAAAAAAATCTTTAAGCAAAAATATTTCAAAATTAACAAAATATTTCTTGAGATCAGTTTTCAGGAGTGAATGGGACTATGGTGTGAAAGGGAATGAACATTTTTGTGGTTCTTGAATCCACCGCTAAATTGCTGTCCTCAGGGTTGTTATCAGTTTAAGCCGTAAATGTGTAAAATACATTGTCAGGACGCCCCATAACAGTGCAGGAAATGGTCCATCAAGCCAGTGTTCTCTGATAGGACTTTCTGAGGGCCACATCCCACATATGAACTGAGGAGTATCCGCGCCTCATATCCGCTCATGATCTGCCAAAATGAGGCTCAATTGGTGCAAACCTATGACATCTGTTCCCAGGCAACTTCCACAATACTGTATAGTTATTTTTTCCTTGAATATTGACATTTCTGCATACGTATGGATATATTTCCATTGTAACTCACCCAGGTCCAAAATACCAGAGAGGGGTGTTGAGAGTCCACAGAAACTCAGAGCCACCAGATTTTCCAAGATTGGCAAGAATTCAGAGCGGCTTGGTATGCAAGAAAGCACTAACCTTTGTGCTGTGATGGTTCCATATCTTAAATATTTTCTTTTAAAATCAGATTTGGCTCAAAAAGCATGTGGGTATTTAACTGACAAGGAACAATCCAAATTTTAAAAATGTCTCCAGTGGAGAAAAGAACAACATTGTGCTCTCTCTCCAACATTACTCCTATCTGTGCGTTTCTCACCGCATTTTCCACCTGCCCTCCAAGCTAGGTCTCTCAGAAGAGCAGCTTATGAACTATGCCACCCTCTTCATGATAAACATTCAGCTCTTCATTCCTCTTGCTATTTCACAGATATGTATGAAGGTGAAATCAATGATATACATGAAGACTTTTAAAAACTAGAAATAAAGAACTAGGGCTCAACGAATAGATATTGATTGGTATTAATGATCATTAACATTTCCAAAACAGCAAGAAAAAGAAAGATAATATGGCTAAAAATAAGAACTTGGAAAAAACTGCTCATGTAGAGGTCAATTTAAGAATAAAGTTGAACATGATTTTGGAAGCCTGGTCATAAATATATCAAGTTGGTATTAAAAGTGTTGCATTTTAGGTCAGTCCAAGTAAATAGGCTTTTTTGGGCTTCCTCAGAAAATGCAAAATTTTAGTAAAAAATAGTGGACATCTTTTTCCCCCCAAAATCTTTTCCCCCTTCAGATAAATATGTATGAAATTTCAGCTGATGTATGTTAACACAGTGTTGAGACAGACATCAAGGCAATAACTGACAGCCCACTAGTGGGTAATATTCTGATATTCATCCAATAAACAGCCTTCAAATGTTTGCAATGCTCAGTTTTCTGTGGTCAGCCCTTTGGAGGATTAAATAAGAATAAAATTATCATTTCCAGTTATAAATATAACTTTTCTTCATAAGGAAGGATTTGATATTTAGGTGATGTGGTGTATAAATTGCTTGCTGCTATATTGAGGGCTGAGCGCAGGCTTATCATGCCTAGAAGCTGGAATTGAGGCAGTGAATGAATCAGTGGTCGTTATTGTTTTAAATCCCAATTTGCCTATTCTGAGATATTAAAATAGGGAAGCAGGGAACATTACAAACTGTAATTTGCTTATTTACTGTGATTTTTGGTGCACCAGGAGAGCTTCTTTGAGCAATAAACTCTCTCACTTGTTTGCTAGTCCCTAAAATACTGAGACACATGATTCCTTTGCTTTCAGAAACTGACCTCTTTGAAAATGTTAGAGGTAACTAGTTGAGCTGCGGGTTGTTGACAGCCATTTACATTTGGTATGATGGGGTTTCAGGGTTTGTCTTGAGAGGTATTTTGTTTGGGAAACAGCTTAAGACCCAAAATATGGGAGAGAGACTCCAGTGACAGGCTGGGGAGCTCCAGAGAAAACTGTGGCTCACATCACACCACAGTTTGGCCTAGGATCGGCATTGTAGAAACCACCACCACCAAATCTTAAAAAAGAGGTAAATCTGAAGTCTTTCTCTAACCAGGTGGAACAACATGACCTTCTACGAGATGACTACGTACATAGGGAAGAAAGTAAACGAACCTCCAGGAAAAACATCTGGACTCTTCTTTAGAGAACACTGCACTAAGATGAAGTTGTTTTTTTTTTTTAACATCTTTATTGGAGTATAATTGCTTTACAACAGTGTGTTAGTTTCTGCTGTATAACAAAGTGAATCAGCTATATGTATACCTATATCCCCGTATCTCCTCCCTCTTGCATCTCCCTCCCACCCTCCCTATCCCACCCCTCTAGGTGGTCACAAAGCACCGAGCTGATCTCCCTGTGCTATGCGGCTGCTTCCCACTAGCTATCTATTTTACATTTGGTAGTGTATATATGTCCATCCCACTCTCTCACTTCGTCCCAGCTTACCCATCCCCCTCCCTGTGTCCTCAAGTCCATTCTCTACATCTGTGTCTTTATTCCTGTCCTGCCCCTAGGTTCTTCAGAACCTTTGTTTTTCTAAGATTCCATATATATGTGTTAGCATATGGTATTTGTTTTTCTCTTTCTCACTTACTTCACTCTGTATGACAGTCTCTAGGTCCATCCACCTCACTACAAATAACTCAATTTCGTTTCTTTTCATGGCTGAGTAATATTCCATTGTATATATGTGCCACATCTTCTTTATCCATTCATAAGATGAAGCTTTAACCATCCAGAATAAGTCAGGCCTGGGAGAGAGAGATGGGCAGCAGAAGAGGGGGCCCTCTTGGGGTGAGTACGTAAGTGCCATCCCAGCTGCCAGAAGGTGGTATTAAATGGGCGAGACTTTGGTGGGAACCCAACCCTGTATCACTTGAGTGTGCGGGTTTTACTAGAGTCTTGTGCACGAAAGAGACAAGAAAGTAGAGATTGATTGCCCAGTGACTTTCTTTTTCCAAACTTGCTTTTCTATAAAACAGTTTGGGACCGAACATGCAGATTCTTAATCACCTCGTCCCCCTCAGATGTGGTGACTCAGGTAGAATGTTCCCAGCCAGGTAAGCCATGGTCTGCCTACCCCTAGTCAAGAGCAGTGCCCAGCTGTCCTCCTGGGAGAATCTGCTTCAAGACCCTTAATTTGCAAAGCCCTCTGTTACAGCAGCCTAAGGAATTATTCTTAGGACTCAAGCGTTGTAAAACAGCCAAAGCTCCCTTCAATTCTTTCTCGAGAGGGCCCCTATTATGTGGGGACATGCCAACCCCACCCTCCAGCCTGCTTCCTGCTTGGCAATTTAGAAAGAAAGCAGAACAGTTAGCTTTCCTAGTCCATTATTCACCTCTGAAAGGTAATCAAAGGGAATGCCTTTCCTCCTATTATCCCATTGTTCAATTTTATGGAGGACTGCCTCTGAATATAGATGTTGTCAAAGCAGCCAAGAACCTAATGTAAACAAGAGTTTCCTAATAATACTTGTTCAAATTATCTTATTCCCATGGCTAGCACTGCCAAATTCCTGAAGGACACAGTGAGGCTTCCATATGATTTAACCTACTTTAATAGCTGAACATCTATCTGCAGGACACCCTAGAAGGCCATGGGGGCACAAGCTTTAAACATCATACAAATGGAATCATTCAGTGTGTACACTTTGTGTCTGGCTTCTTTGTTTGCTCAAGCTCATGTGAGAATTCATTATGTTGCTGTATGAAGCTGTAATCTATCATTTTAATTTCTGTATAGAAATCCCATCGTAGAAATTTAATTCCATCATAGGACTATACCACCATTTATTTATCCGTTTTGCCTATGATGGACATTTTGGGCTGTTTCCAATTTGGAGCAAGTATTGGTTTCCCACTGCTACTGTAACAAATGACCACAAATTTAGTGGCTTAAGATAACACAAAGTTGTTAGCCTGTAGTTCTGGAAGTCAGAAGTCTAAAGTGTGTCCACGGGGTTGCACGACTTTTGGAGCCTTTGGAGGAGAAGCCATTGTCTTGCCTTTGACAGCATCTAGAGGCCACATATAGTCTTTATCTTTAGCTCATGGTTCCTTTCTCTAACTTCAAAGCCAGTAACATAGCATCTATTCTCCTCTCTGACCTCTGCTTCCATCCATACATTTCTCTCTGACTTTGACCCTCCTGTGTCCTCCTTATAAGGGTCCTGTGATTACGTTGGGCCCATCTGGATAATCTGCCCATCTCAACATCCTTAACTTTATCACCACCACAACCCACAGATCAACAAGTATCCCAGCAAAAAAAGGGAAAAAGTCATCACTGCAGCCATGGTCAGAGAGTTAAGCAACTCCATCTCAGAACTGCATCCTATTTTCTCCAAAGTCCATGTTCTTGCTATTTCTAACATGCCATTTATTTCATCTGTTAACTGCTTTTAAGGTCCTCCCCGACGGACTCCACATTTTCTATCTAATCTTATTTCCCCTATATCTTACCTTGGTCTTCCCATCATACTTTTTCAATACTCTTCTCCCTCTTGTTTGCAAATACCAAATGCATGCCCGATTGTGTTCCTTTGTTATGTTATTTCAGCCTCTCCTCACTTTTCTTTGAAATGTCTGCCCTTTGATTATTTTTTGTCTAATGTATAAGAAAATAGATACGTAAGTATTAAAGTAAAAAAGAGGCTCATCTCTGTGTCACTGAAATTGCCTTGAACACCAGCAGTGGTACACATCACATTCTTGAAACTCTGAGCTGGGGTGAGAAGCAGGGGCTTCACCTCACTGTGGAGGTCAGAGGATTCGCAGTGAGCTGTCTGGGATGTTACCAAAAGGACTTATGCGTCTAACAGCATTACACCACACGACCTGTACAGTCCTTTACATTTTGAGATTCTCATTCCAGTTTCAAAATCTAAAAACTAGCACACAATTCTGGAAACATTTGTTTTATTTAAGTATAACTCAAAAATTAAATATATGCTCTACAGCCCTCCTCCAAAGCTAGAAATTACAGGCCTCCCTCGAAGATGGGTAACACTCTTAATTAGAGACATAAATAACTGTAACATTTATATCAATGGGTTCCACAGGATTGCTCGTATTTGATTGGATCCTGGGGAGAAGGCAGTCTGCAGTAATCGCTGGATTCCCCACATCAAAAAGCACGCAAACAAATTAAAAAACCCTGCTTTGGTGAAAATGGACATGGTGAAATGTTTGCAGTGTGACGGGTTTATTATTTCTTTGAGACCTATTTGAAGAGTAATGCCAACCATCCCAGGTAGACTAAAATCTATGTGAACTGTTAAGCCCATCAAGAGAAGACCCCTCCACTGAGCCCCTGTGTCACCCATGCCAAGACTCAGTCCCTCTGCTGTAGCCTCAGGCTATTTCCTCTCCTTATCTCAGCAGAAATGGACATTAGCTGGTCACTAAGTCTGTAAAATAACCCCCGAGGTGCTGGTCGCCACAATCATTAACCTGCCCCTCAATCCTCTCCCTCCAATAACCCTCATCTCTGTAACCTGTCCTTAGCTGGCGCTATGTGAAAACTGAACTCTAACCCATCCCTCATCTTGGAATCTTCTCTGAATCTGTCTCACCCTAAAGAGGACAGAAGTGAAACCAGCACTGGGTGTGACACTGGGACAAAGACGGGGACTGTCTCAGAATTATGCATGCTGTGAAAAACAGGGCTACTCGATTGTGTCTTCAGAGGATATTATTACAATGAAGAAAACACAGCTCCTGCTGGATGAGATGCCTGACAAGGTGCAGCCAGCACAATGACGTCACACCCAGGGGAGGAACACAAACACCCCAGGGGTTGAGCACAACTCCCCAGGGAGATGAAGCCAACAGGGCAGGAGGGCCCTTGCCAGCCAAACCAGTTGTAAACAAATCAAGGTAAATATGAATGAGTCCTTTTGTTCAATGAGATTCTAAACCCTGGGAAAGCTGAGAAGCATCATATATGTGTCATATATCATAGAAGTATCATACGTCAAGACACAGATGACAAATACCCGCACTGCTGTCTTATACATCACAAGCAGGAAGTAAATGCACCAACTGATAACAAGAAGCAATTTCTTCAGCCCCCTTTCCTTAGGTGAAATTGAAGACATGCAGTCAGAGCAGACAGATGGAGAATTACCCAAGTTCTGCCTTGGTTTTCTACTTCTGTTAGGGTCTTTGAGGGGCCCCAAGAGATAACACTCTTCTTTCTTGCCTGCTTTATGAGCCAATTGAGAAACAGATCAAGAAAGATGGCAGGTGAAGGCTACAACGACACCTTTATTAAGCTGATACTGAGGATGGAGCTTATATCTGTGAGCAAATAAACTTTCCAGTACTGAACTGCAGTCACAGCAGCCTGGACCATGGCAGCCTCCCACCCGGCCCTGCCCTTCCCCAGCCCAACGCTCAGTTCACGTGCCCTGAGGGCAGGGTAGCTCCCAAAAAGGAAAACAGAGAGGGGCTGAGCCAGTCACATTGGTTTGTTCTCTCTAAATTTCCTATCAGCCAAATCACTCCATCTTCTCTGAGCAGAGGGTGAGACAGCCCTGGTGTTACATAGCGAATAAATGAATGAATATGTAAGCAAGTGTAGGTGTGTACTGCGTGCATGGGCATATGTGTGCATGCACAGGTGTACATGTGTGCCTGTATCGAGCACTAGAGCCAGGTGTACATATTTGGGCAGATTCCTTTCAACAAGCATTCCTTGAGTACCAATGATTATGGCAACTGTGAAGAGGAGTATTACATTTCTCTAGAGGCAAAAAGCTTGTAAGCTGGTAGGAAAGATAGATACGTAAGCAACCATTTGTAGCACAAGATCAAAGATGCTAAATGCAGTAACAGCACAAAGAAGAGGAGAGTTGTTCTGATCTGCAGGACGGCAGGGATATTTGAGATCAGCTTGAGAGGAGATGGGAGGTGCCTGAGGGCATTCCAGGCAAAGGCGTAGCAGGAGCTCAGGCCAGAGGTGGAAATACAGGGCATGTTTAAGCAATAAGTCATTTGCCGTGCCAGGGCAGAAATTAATATGAGAGTTAGCACACCAGACCAGACCAGACCAGGGATAACATCGTGCCTTTTTCCACCTGATTTCATAGGATACATGGTAACGAATGATGGGAGATGGCCAACTTGTGAAGAACCTCGACTGTTGTACTAAGAAATGTGAACTTCCTTTCTTAAGGCAAAGGGAAACCATTATGTCCAAGAGGAGAAAGGCCATGACAAGAGTGGATTAGAAATTTCAGGGTGAAGGGGTTATTACACCGGCTTGGGTGAGAGAAAATGAGGGCCTGAACTAGGTGACAGAAAGGAGGGATCAAAGAGGTGACACTTTTAGCGATACACTCGAAAGTATTCTATTAGCACGAGGAGGCTGCTTTCGGATTGGGTGACTGGCTGTATAATGATGTCACCCGCACCAGGAGGAAGAGGATGATAGGGTAAGAGAGATGAAGTTAATTCCGAACTACTGTGTCTGCCCTGAACTTTGTAACCCCAAAGCCTACATAGATGTTGACTTCGGGGGACTGCGTCCTCTAGCTGGTTAGGCAGCAAAGAATGAACGTTTTCTCTCGTCACTATGCTTCGCCTTCCAGAGAAAACTGTTTACTTCTGGAGGAGGCCAATTCCTCTCCCACCTGGAACCTTTCGTCTCTAATGAATTCATCTCTGTAGCTCAAACTCAAGAAAAGTCTCAATGTGCACCCTCAGCGGGAGCCCCGAAGAAGCAGAGCTCCTGGAACAGGGGATGTATTGCTCTTGCTCTGGCCTGCTCTGCTCAGCCTAGCAAAGCCACCACGGTGGGCACGTCCAGGGGTGTACGACCTGAGAGAGTGAGAACGGGACCTAAAGCACATCAGCTGTGAATAGGCACGTCTGTGGGTCCAAGGAGAAGTCAAGTTCCAGGAGACGACAGGCTGCCTGGTGGCTCCAGTCAACAGATGAGGCTCTGCTGGGCCAGCTGGGATGCAGAAGCAGAAGAAAGCACCCTCAGTCTGCCACACCAGCCTGGAAGGATGCAGAGAAGGCCTTCAGCTGCAGGATTCAGTAGAACCGGGGTCTGAACAAAGGATGAAGGTGGAAGGGCAAACAGAATAGCAACTGAGATGGATTCCAAGAATGAAGAGTGGTTAGCCAGAAATATGGCAGCTAAAAGCCAACAGTGGGTGGATTCCCAAAGTAGGGACCTGAAAATTGAAAGGGATTGAAAAATCAAAGATCCAGTGATACAAAGACATATGCACTAAGGGCTGCTGCTGGTTCTAAGGGGTGTGGGGCTGTCTGCGAAAGCTCAGCGGGCACTGGGGTCACTGGTCTGCAGAAGAGTTGATAGCTGTTAACTAAATTGTAAGCTCCTGGAAGGCACAGAGTTCAGAGGTGAGGTCTTGACCAGCAGGCAACCAATGGATATTGGTTGATCAATTGCTTAAATAATACTTTCAAGAGGACAGTCTCTTAATTGCTACTTTACACTTTTGGAATGGCTTTGATTTTTCTAGTTTCTCTCTTTTTTTTCCCCTGGCAGCTGTTATTGCTCCAGCAAACTGAAGCTGCTGCTATTTCAGCATCATTGCTAAGAAGGGCATCGGAGCATCTTAATGTCAGGCTGAGCTCACTCATCCAGATTAATTCCTTAGATGTTCAGCAGAATTTCAAGTGAAGTCACCTTTCGGTGGGAACAAAAGGCAGATAACTCACTTTATCCGTGAGCCTTTTATCTTGTTGACAAACTCCAATTCTCATCCATTCCAATTTTCATGGCAATCCAAGAAATTGCCAGAAGAATCAATGTGGACTTCGGAAAGATACACTTTGCTCCTTGCTGTCATGTGAAGCCCCCATCGTCCTGGCAGTTTCTGATTCAGTTCCAAGAGGACCACAGAAACATGGTCACTGTGTTCCCTAAGCTTCTCACTGGTTTTAAAGAAGTAGCTGGTTTCCACTTTCTTTATGTAAACTTTACGAATTACCTCCAAAGGCCAAGAGTCCAAGAAGACATGCAGAATCTTGGAGTTTGAGAGGACATGTGAGGTCACCTAACCCCTCCTGTGTCAGATGGGTAAGCTGAGGCTCAGAGAATGATCCTTGCCTAAGGTCCCACTAAGTGGAATGTTGGCACTTGGAACTGAGCTTCCCATGTTCTAAATGGCATGACTCCTCATTGACAGAAATACTCACAGTGGATCCAAATATTAAAAAATGAATGCAAAAAATGATTAAAATATAATAAAAAAGCAATCAAAACAAAAAACGCAAAAATAAGGGGGGGAAGTCTTAACAAAATAATAATGCATACGGCATTTGCTGCCCAGACCAGGTAATCATTCTGCTTAACACACTTATGCATCCATAAGATAAAGCACTCTCAAGCTGTCTATACATGTAGACCTCAAAAGGCACGTTATATTCCCTTTTTCTCTGCAAAAATGACAAGCAGTTATAATCTTTTTCTGAGCAAGTGATGACCCTCCCTAGCACACAGCATCATGAAAACTCAGGTAGATAAGTTTCACCTTTCACCTCTCAGTTTTTATCCCCAGAACAAAGGAAAATTATAAGGCATTGCACTAACAATGGAAACGTAACCTCTTTTTTTTTTTTTTTCCTGTTTTTTTGTTGCTAGGGTATAAGATCACGTGTGCCATAAAACTCTCTCCCGTCTGGCTGGTTTTGCAAACTTCTCTGGGACCCGGTTTTTACAGTTGAGCAATTAATTCTCTCTAACACTTGGGAGCTGCTGAAATAAAGATTTCAGAGAGAGCAGTTTATGACCTTATGCCTTTACGAGTTGTACTGAAAACTGACTTCCTGCATTACTGGGAGAGAAAAATCTATTTAAATCTCTTGGGTGAATACTTCAACAGCCTGGTTTCATTTTGAAACTAATCCTTTGTTATAGTTTAGAAGGCATGATGAATGACGCCACTTCAAATATTAATATTGTTATGACCCTAGATAACACGCTTCTTCCTTGATTCAGAGGTTTTTTACAACATGTCAACAATTCCATAAAGCCCCTCCTACAACATTTGAAGTCTGGTCCAATACACGAAAACAAAAAACCCCGTTGTTTGATACTGTTGAAAAAGCATGAAAAACTGTTAAATATCTATAAACCTAACCCCCCCAAATCACATGAAGTTATGGAAAAAACTTAAAACTCTAATAAAGGATATAAAAGACCACCTAAACAAGCTGACATATGTAGCATATTTATGAGCGGGCCAACTTAGCACAGAATAGACGATCATTTTCCTTAAATTAATCTCTAAATTAATGCAATTTAAATCAAAATCTCAAGATGATTTTTTCCAGCTTTATTGAGATACAATTGACACATAATAGTATTTAAGCTTAAGGTGTGCAGTGTGATGACTTGATACACATATGTATATACTGTGAAATGATTACTGCTCTAAAAAAATGAAGGTTATTAAAACAGAAAGACATTCTACAGCTCCTCCCATCAGGAGGTAGGTGGAGTCTTTTTTGCCACTTCTTGAATCTGGGCTTGGTCATATGACTTGCTTTGGCCCACTGGGTACTAACGATTTGAAGAAGCAGAGGCTTGAAAAGCATGTGTACATGGGGGCTTGCCCCGCCCCCAGCTGCTGGAGGCCCCGAGATCATCACGTGAAGAGGCCTGGGCTAGCCTCCTGGAGGATGAGAGGTCCAGCCACCCCAGCTGAGGTGCCCATGATGTGAGACCATACCTCGACCATCCATCCCCAGGAAGCAGGCCCAGTCCAGAAGGACCACCCTGCCAGCCCATCGTAATTCACCACTGTTGGCTTAAGCCACTATGCTTTGGATTGGGTCTGTTATTACAGCAAAAGGTAGCTGATTCAAGCAGGGGCACAAAAAGTAGAAACTGCAAAGGAAAAAAAAAGAAAAGGATGAATTTAATGACATCAAAAGTAAAACTTTTTCTTCAAAATAAGACAACCCTAGACAAAGGTAACAGAGAGGAGATGTGCTGGAAGAAGATATTTTGCAAAACTAGGACAAAGGATTAAAATCCAGAACATCTAAGGAACTCCTGCAGTTTAGCGAGAAAAAAACAGAAAAATGGGCAAAAATATGAAAAAGGAATTCACAGAAGTAAATGCAGAATGGCTAATAAATAGATGAGGAGACTCTCAAACTCACTAGTAATCAGAGAAATGCAGATTGTGTTAAAAATGAGATACTACACGGAGGTGTCTCAAAAAACTAAAAACAGGACTACCATATGATCTAACAACTCCACTCCTGGGTATCTATCCGGAAAAACAAAAACGCTAATTCAAAAAGATACATGCACCCCAATGTTTACAGCAGCACTATTCACAACAGCCAGAAGACAAGGAAACAACCTAAATGTCCATCGACAGATGAATGGATAAAGAAAATGTGGTACATATATACAATGGAATATTACTCAGCCCTAAAAGAGTGAAATGATGCCATTTGCAGCTACATGGATGGACTTGGAAGGTATTATGCTAAGTGAAATAACTCAGACAGAGAAAGACAAATGTTGTATGATATCACTTGTATGTGGAATCTAAAAAATATAACAAACTAGTGATTATAAAAAAAAAGAAGCAGACTCACAGATACAGAGAACAAACTAGTGGTTACCAGTGGGGAAAGGGAAAGGGGAGGGTCATTATAGGGGTAAGGGATTAAGCGGTACAAACTGTTATGTGTAAAATAAGCTACAAGGATATAACGTACAACACAGGGAAAATAGCCAATATTTTATAATAACCATAAATGGAGAATAACCTTTAAAAATTGTGGATCATTATATTGTACACTTGTAACTTACATAATATTGTACATCAACTAAACTTCAATAAAAAATGAGATACTACCTTATAACCATTAGACTGGTAAAAAATATAATGTTGTGTAACAGCAAGTGCTGACAAGGATGTGGGGAAATGGAAGTCCTTATTGCACTACAGATGGGCGGGAGTCACTTGCTGCTGCCATTTTTGGAGGTCAGTTGGGCAATACTAGTGAAAACATGTATATGCATATTCTCCATGTGACCCAGAAATACTGTTCCTGGGTGACAGCCCAGAGGAACTGAGACGTGCCGAAAGAGACTCATGTCAGTGTGTCTGCACTAGCGTTGTCAATGTAAATGGCTGTAAACAGTCTAGCTGTCCTTCAGTGAAAGAGTGGACATGTCATCTGTGGTACATGCACAGGGTGGAAAAACTAGACAACAGTCATAAGCAGTAAATAAATTTGACTTATACCAACATGCTTACATCTCAGAAACATCATGACGAGTGAAAAAAAGTACAATGAGACATATAACACAAAACTGGTTATGTGAAGGAAAGTCTACTTTATATATATGAAGCTATGCAAGGTGAGTTAGAAGAACATGTGATAAAACCCAGAATGGATGTTTATAAGAGGAGAATAATATGAGCGATTAAATGGCTATAATAAAATAAAATCAGAAATTTAGTTTTATACGTGTACCTACTGCTATGAGTTTTACTGACAAAGTTGTGATTTGGAAGACCAAGTAAAAATATATTTCTAAACCAAAAAAGAGCTTCGTTTATGTAAGTAGAAAAAAATGCAGAGTGATCTCCCCAACTTTGGCAACATTTTGCTAGTCCCACTAGCATCACTATTAGCCTATAACTCTAAATGGATGCCCAGTGGAAAACAAAACAGGACAAAAGGCATCTTTCCTCTTTTTAAAGGAAGAATCCATGTAGCTAACTCCCAGGTTTGTTGCTGAAATCATATACTAAAGGGCTAGTGGTCCCCTTCCCTCTCACCACAGACTGGCCTCCACAGTGCATTCTGTTCTACGGCTGTGCTTTGTAACAACTATTTCTTTAAATATGAATTCAATACCTATGCAGGGCCTCCTACGCTATACCTCTCTTGAGTATAATTTCATTGAATTTACATCCAAAGGTGAAACCAAAATTATTTTATATTCCTACCTGAGAACAGCCACTCATGTAAGAAATAAGGGGTTGTTTCTTGGGTTAGTTAAGAATTTGTCCTGGCTCTGGTCTTATTACTTTGGTTATACCTGGTTGAGATTTTCACAGCCATTTGAATTTGTGAAATACACCCTCCTTTGCCTTCTTCCCCAGAGAGCAGCCCATGATGAGATCATAGGTGTTCATGTAGTGGGTTAGGATGGGGGAGAGCGCTAAGCATGAGGAACAGACAAAATCCAACGTAATGACACATAATTAATATTATGTGTCAACGTGGCTGGGCCATGGTGCCCAGATATTTGGTAAAACATTATTCTTGATGCTTTGTGAGTGATTTTAGAGGAGATTAACATTTAAATCGGTGGCCTTTCATTGAACTGCCCTCCACACTGTGGGTGGGTCTCATCCAATCAGTCACAGGCCTGAATAGCATGGAGACTGACCTCTCTCCAGCCTGACGGCCTTTGGATATGAGCCTGACAGCTCATCCTACAGATTTTGGACTTGCCAGACAATTCTTCAAAATAATTTCTCTCTCTGTCTCCATATGTACATATCCTACTGTTCTGTTTCCCCAGAGAGCTCTAATATACCACGGAACTCCTGTAAGGAGCTGATCAGAAGAAGACAAAGAGCGTGCGCCATCAGCTTCTGACCTCAGGGTTGGCGGTTTGGGATCAGTGATGAGGAACAATTTCAGAACAGCACAGTGGAAAGATGCTCAGATTTTGTGCAGGTAGTGCTCAATTTCCAACAAACAGAACTGTTTACATAAGAGGGGGAAACATCCCTAAAACAACAAGCACCCCCCCCCCCAAAACCCTATCCATTTTAACCACAACGATTCACCAGATGCCTCAGCTTGACTTCCCAGAATGTGAAACAATTCCATGAAGGAAATGAGCTGATTTTAAAAACTGGAAATAACATAGGATTTCTTTTTTCATTTGTTTTGTTTTGCTTTTTACTCTCATCACTCAATACGATCCAGTTGCCGTAATGTATGAGTCCTATGTGGGTCAGGTTGGATGCCAGGTTAAACATGAAGAAGTCAGAGGGAAATGTCAGGCCAGTGAGTGGAAAGGGAAGGTGGGTCGCTCAGCCTGTCATAGAAATAGGATCACAGGGAATTTTTCCCTGTTGTAAATTTCTAATATTGCCATCATGAAACTGTTTGACCAATAAATAACCTTGTCTAGATTTAAGCATTCCTTAGGAGAAACAAACATGCTAACCTTTCCTCTCCATTGTGCTTTGGAGAAGCTTGACTGACTTCCCCACGAGACCACAATCACATCACTTTTTCCTCGTCATCGTTACGTTTAACTACAGGCAAAAGAGGACACGAACACTAATCAGAGTCATAATAGACGTGTGGACGGAAACAGAATCCTAGGGTCAGAAGGAAACTTGGAAAAGTGTTTGGTCTATCCCCACGGCTCTTGGGCTGCACCTAAACCCTTTTTTTTTAACATCTTCATTAGAGTATAACTACTTTACAACGGCGTGTTAGTTTCTGCTGTATAACAAAGTGAATCAGTTATACATATACATACATCCCCATACCTCTTCCCTCTTGCGTCTCCCTCCCACCCGCCCTATCCCACCCCTCTAGGTGGTCACAAAGCACCGAGCTGATCTCCCTGTGCTATGCGGCTGCTTCCCACTAGCTAGCTATTTTATGTTTGGTAGTGTATATATGTCCATGCCACTCTCTCGCTTCGTCCCAGCTTACCCTTCCCCCTCCCCATATCCTCAAGTCCATTCTCTAGTAGGTCTGTGTCTTTATTCCCATCTTGCCCCTAGGTTCTTCATGACCATTTTTTGTTGTTGTTTTTTTAGATTCCATATATATGTGTTAGCATATGGTATTTGTTTTTCTCTTTCTGACTTACTTCACTCTGTATGACAGACTCTAGGTCCATCCACCTCACTACAAATAACTCAATTTCGTTTCTTCTTATGGCTGAGTAATATTCCATTGTATATATATGCCACATCTTCTTTATCCATTCATCTGTTGATGGACACTTAGGTTGCTTCCATGTCCTGGCTATTGTAAATAGAGCTGCAATGAACATTGTGGTACATGACTCTTTGAATTATGGTTTTCTCAGGGTATATGCCCAGTAGTGGGATTGCTCAGTCGTCTGGTAGTTCTACTTTTAGTTTTTTAAGGAACCTCCATACTGTTTGTTCTCCATAGGGGCTCTATCAATTTATATTCCCACCAACAGTGCAAGAGGGTTCCCTTTTCTCCACACCCTCTCCAGCATTTATTGTTTGTAGACTTTTTGATGATGGCCATTCTGACCAGTGTGAGATGATATCTCATTGTAGTTTTGATTTGCATTTCTCTAATGATTAATGATGCTGAGCATTCTTTCATGTGTTTTTGGCAATCTGTATTATCTTCTTTGGAGAAATGTCTATTTAGTCTTCTGCCCATTTTTGGATTGGGTTGTTTATTTTTTTCATATTGAGCTGCATCAGCTGCTTGTAAATTTTGGAGATTAATCCTTTGTCACTTGCTTCAGTTGCAAATATTTTCTCCCATTCTGAGGGTTATCTTTTCGTCTTGTTTATGGTTTCCTTTGCTGTGCAAAAGCTTTTAAGTTTCATTAGGTCTCATTTGTTTATTTTTGTTTTTATTTCCATTTCTCTAGGAGATGGGTCAAAAAGGATCTTGCTGTGATTTAGGTCATAGAGTGTTCTGCCTATGTTTTCCTCTAAGAGTTTGATAGTGTCTGGCCTTACATTTAGGTCTTTAATCCACTTTGAGTTTATTTTTGTGTATGGTGTTAGGGAGTGTTCTAATTTCATTCTTTTACATGTAGCTATCTAGTTTTCCCAGCACCACTTATTGAAGAGGCTGTCCTTTCTCCACTGTACATTCCTGCCTCCTTTATCAAAGATAAGGTGAGCATATGGTGCCGCACCTAAACTCTTAAAGCCCTCAGGAATTTACTGTGCTGAAGACCTCCAAGGACAATACCTCATGTGTCTTTGAAACTCATTCTAGTGTCTAAGAATATGTACTGTCAGGAAGTTCGGTGTTGTGAGTAAGTTTGGGCTCCGCTCACACCCACTTCCTCCAGCTCTGAGCTCCGGTGGAGATGGACAGCAGCTGTGCACACAGTCCAGCCCAGGACACACGTGATGGTCGTCACCGAAACAGCCCCTGCCCACCCCCGCCCCTAGCCTTCTCTTCTCTGGGTTAAATGACTGCAGCCCCTTTAATATCTTCTCATTGGTTTCATTCTCTGGATTTAGGCCTACCTGTGCCTAACCTTGGACAAGTTGTCCAGTGGAGCGTTGGTCACTATTGGCTCTCCGGTGACCAACTGTCCCAGTTTGCCAGGGCCTTCCAAGGACATGGGACTTTCAGAGCTGAAACCAGGACACGCTGGCTGAGTTGGCTCTCTAAGGGGGAGAAATGTCTCACCCCCAAATTTCGAGGACACTGCAAACATCACAGATTTGTACCTGTGCCTTGGCTCAAATCCTCAGAGTGCGTAGAAAGCCTGGCTTCTCTCACTCAGATTCATTGCCCAAAAGGTGTCCCTCTTGTTGGAAGGGTTATGGGCAATGAGCCGTCCTCCGGTGCTAAAACAGAACATCTCAATTAATGACGTGTCACTGTCTGGACACGGAAAGACCAGTCTTAAGGTTCTCTTTTGTTGTTCTGTCCTCAGCACAGACCTCCGTCTGGAGGGGACACGGCAGAGTGCTTGCCCTGCAGGGCACAGCACCTGGGTGTCCTCCACCAGTCACCTGGGGGAATGGACACGTGGGGATGCAGCACATGTGACTAGAAAAAAGAATCAGGAGCAAAAACAGGAACAGAAATGAAGTGTGTGAGGGGGAGGAGAAACAGAGCAGGGGGAATGAAAGAAAGCAAAACAAAACGTGGGGCATGGAAGGGGGAGAAAAGGGTCAAAAGTGTACAGAAGAGGAAAAACTTAACTTTGTTTCCCTCTCCCCTCCTAGGTCCATTGGCTGGGGCCCTGTGAATTAGACTAACAAAAGACAGATTAACAAGAGAAAAACAAACAAGTTTATTAACACGTGCATTGCACATGCACAAGGGGGCACTCAGAGATGAGTGATTAACGGGGTGGTCAGAACTTGGGCTTGTATGGCGTCTTAATGAAAGTAAAATAAACGTCTAAGGAAGTGTCAAGACAAAGGAAAAGGCCTTTGAGTTTCTAGGGTGGCAAATTGTGCGAAGGTTAAGTATATGGGGAAATAAGGGAAGATAAGGGTTCGTTTGGAAGTTTGTAACGTAGGTTACTAAGAGTATAGAGTTGTCACCAGTGCTGAACTTCTGTCCTTCGTGGCAAAGAGGGGAGGGGAGACATCTATACAAATTTATGTCCTGCTTTTAGGTGAATACGGGGAGGGTGGAGTGCTTTTCTTGTATCTGCTTCTTCTCAATTGCCTTCAGCTCAAAATAATCCTTCTGCCAAAGTGGCATGTTCTGGGGCGGCATATTCTGCTACCCTCCCAGGGCAGGAGCAAAAGCAATGGAGAAACTAAGGCTAGAAACATACTCAAAGGCAGGGAGAAATTGGCCAAGGACACAAAATGAATAAACAAGGAGGAAGAATCTGAGAAGCCTGTGTTGGTAGGAGAAGTGAGAGCCTCCCCCCCAGACCCTCTCTGTGTTTACCTTACCTTTTAGAAGAATGGTTCCCATTCTTGGAATTTCATAGACCAGAAAAAAAAAAAAAAAATCAAGGCTGCAAAGAACATGAAACTAAAAGTACCTCCTACTATGCCCGTTATTTCCAAAAGCAAAGGGCTGTACATTCTCTGAGTAGAGGAAAAAAACCTGTCCTCAGCAACCAAGTGCCAACATGCACACACAGGACACTGTCCTTACCCCCCCACTTTGCCAAGGGATGCTGAAAACTCTGTCACAGGCTGGTGCCGGTCAGGTGTCAGCCCGGCATTTGGGAGGCCCTGCTTCAGTGAAGCTGAGTTCAGCCCTGCACTTCTTTAGAAGAGTGCTAAGAGCTAAGGTTTATCGAGCACTTACGTGCCAGCCCCTGCCCTCAGTCATTGTCATCTCGTGAAATCGCATCAATGATCCAGTTCTATTTACGGTCCTCATATTCCAAATAAGAAAACTGCGGCCTGGAAGTGTTAAGATACTTGTCCACAGTCGAGTGGAAGAGGAGGGATTTAACCCAAGTCACCTGACTCCACGGCCAGTGCTTTAAACCACGATGCTGCCCTTCGTAAACGTGCTCCTTGACTGAGGGAGCCTTCTGGACTTTCTGGACACCTCTGGAGGGTTTTCAGAAGCTTGACATCAGTTTTGCTTATGCCTCCAAGTGAAAAAATACTTGGAGGGTCTCCCTACGGCTATCTTTCCTGAAGCACAACTACTTAAGAGACTTGAAAGCAGCAACCGCAGCCTCTCCTTTGGTCCCACGTCCCTGCCCTGGCTGGATGTCAGCGCCTCACTTTCCTCCCAGGGTGGAGCCTGTCCTCGCCAGTCGCTATTCATATCTATGTTTGTTCAGGGCCTTCCTTCCTGCCTCCCTTTTTACCTTAAGATCGTCCCTTTTCAGCTGTGCTGGCCTTGATGCCCAACTCCAGCTGCATCTCAAAATCAGGACCACAGAAAGATACTGTCAGGTAGAAGTTTCTTACTTTTCTGCATTGGAGACTTGGTGCCCACGGAATGAGTGCTCGGACAAAAGCTGTGGGTGCGCAGGGGCTTAAGTGACAGGACAACAAGAAACTGGATTATCCTCCTGTTCAAACCCAGTCTTGTAAGTGCAGGAACATTTTATCTGTTCACCATTTGCTGACTGTTTTATTAACAATCTAATAATGAGGGGAGCTTTCATTATGGCTCTTCTGGAAGCTTGAGGGCAACAGTCTGTATTAGTTTACTATCCTGTTGTGTAAATCAGAACATCAGCATCGGGGCTGGAAGAGAGTTTAAACTATTCCCAACATGGTTCCAAACAGATGAGAAGTCCTCCTAGCTTTAGAAATTTCTGGAGAAGAATCTTCCAGGATCGGCTCTTTTAGCCCATCCCAATGTTTAATCATCTACTTTGCTAAGAAATTTTTCTTCCTTTAATCCAAATCCTTTCTGCTGTAAACTTGCGTCTTATGGGTGCCCTTAGAGCTAAAAGCACCACCATTCCTACTACTTTTTAATGCAAATTTCTTATCTGAAGGAGAGAATTCTTTAATTTTTTCTCATCTTCCAACCTTTAGAAGTTAACTTCTCTATCCTCTTTTGTACAATTGGAAAGGGACAGCAAATAGGTCTGGTTTAGCAATTCTCAGACCTAGAACTCCCAATTAACCTGCAATGCCAGAGTCCCACCTCAGCGATGCCAAACCACAGTGTTTGTGAGGGGACTCCAGAATGTAAACCCCAGGTCATTCTGATAATGACACTGTTCAGACAGGCACCTGGGAACCCTTGACCCAGTCCAGTTCATTCTTAGATTTACTCACGGCATCCAGATGGAACACCTTCAGTGAGACTGCAATCACTACATCCCAAGAAAACCCTTCCCAGAGGACGGCCAGAGCCCTCCAACCAGAAGAACGTCTTTCCTTTTACCAAGCCAAAATTTGCCTCCCTGAAGTTTCTATGAATCATGCTACATGCGGCCTCGGATGCCAGAGTATTTCTAATTCTCTTCATTAACTTTTCCAACCCTGGTAGTATACAGATCACATTTCCAGGTCAACGTTAAAATAAATAAATAAATAAAAATAAACAGTCCCGTTTTCCAGGAATTGGTTACATGCACCGGGAAACTACGTATCCGATTGTCCAAGAGCCCTGGTTTTGTCATCAGCACATCAATGAAAAAGAAGCTGTCGAAAGATCTAGCTCACTGGTTCTGAGATGTTAGTGTGAAGCATCCTAAGGGCTCCAGCAGATTGCTGGGCCCTACCCAGCTGTATCTGACTCGGAAGGTCTGGGGCCCGGCCTGAGAATGGGTTCTCTAACCAGTGCCCAGGTCTGCTGCTGCTGGCCCACAGGCCACACTTTGAGAACCACTGGGCTAATTCCTGCATTTACCACGCCATGGAATGAAAACCTACTGCATCAGAATCAGCTGGGGAAGCTTCAAAACATACACATATCTATATGGCTCAGGACTCTGGAAGTGCAACCAACATTCCACGGAAATCTTCTTGCTAAAATCTGACAATCCCTGGTCTGTGGTTTTGACACTTTAAAGAGCTTTGGGTTTGAGGCCTGTGGTTCTCAAAGTGTGTGGTCGCCGAATCAGCGGTGTCAGCATGACCTGGGAACTTGTTAGAGATGCAAACGTCATCTTGTTTTAACAAGGCCTCCAAGGGATTCTGAGGCACAAAACGCTTGAGCCATGCGCACGGGCTAAGCTCACAGACAGGGTCAACCTCTCACTACCTCCCCTGCTTCTGCTTCTTCCCAGTCTTGTTTTGTTTTGTTCCGTTTCGCTGGAGAACATGTTAGTTTATTCTTTGGGAGGTTCCCAAACGTCAAGGAGTTGACAGGCCAGGTGGGGAAGGTGGCCTGGGAAAGAATTTTGAGTTTGAAGGAAGCTTTACCTACTCTATTATGGGTTAAAAAACATTTTTTTATTGTAAAATATACATAACATAAAGTTTACCATTCTGACCATTTTTAAGTGTTCAGTTCAGTGGCACTAATTACATTCACATGGCTGTGTACCCATCACCACCAGCCATCTCCAGAACTTTTTCAACCCCCTAAACTGAAACCTGGTCCCCATTGAGCACCAATTTTCCATTTGCCCTTTCCCCCAGGCCCTGGCAACCACCATCTTACTTCCTGTTTCTATGAATTTGACTGTTCCAGGTGCTTCATATGAATGGAATCATACAGTACTTCTCCTTTTGTGACTGATTTCAATCAGCGCAATGTCCTCAGGGTTCATTCATGCTGCAGCGTGTGTCAGAATTTCCTTCCTCTTTCAGGCTAATATTCTGTTGTATATACAGGACACATTTTGTTTAGCCCTTCCTCCCCCCATCAGCGTGCAGTTGGGTTGTTTCCACCTGTGGCCACTGTGAATCGTGCCGCCATGAACACAGGTGTGCAGAATCCACTGGAGACGTCTGCCCAGTTTCCCCAGCTGAGTCCAAAGATGCTCTCCCGCCCAGACAGTCCCATCTTGTTCTGGAGCCAAATATGGTGAAGGCAGGAACTGATTAAGAATCTGGCAGGTTGAGAATGAAGTCACTAGCTTAGGTGTCGGTTCCGGGGCCCAGTTATAGCTGCTAAATTTTGCAGTGGAGCCCAACTCTCCCTCCTGAAAATCCTCCTTCACAGAACGTTTCTTCCACAAGGCCAGGAGCTGTGCCTTTCTTACTCACTGCTGTGTTCCCAGCTCCCAGGACACGGACCTGCCATGAGAGGAGCTCAGAATAGATGCTGAATGAGTGAACCATACTAGGGCCAGTGTCTCCCAATAGGGATTTCTGGGTCACAGAATCTCTCTCTTCTGCTGACGCGGATTGGCAATGCAGCCCAGCCTAGAGGCCGGTTCTCTCCAGAAGCCCTTCCTGCTCGAGGCCCACTCTTTTCTTGCTAGTGTTAGACCCCTTCCCTGGTCCTGATGGCCAGCTGGGGTTCTGTGTGGACGGCTGCCCTGTGGGTGCTCTTGGGACTTCTGAGTGCACATCCCCCCCTCATCCTTTGACACTGGTGGGGTTCCTGACTTGCCATCTCTTCGGCCCCTGGGAGCAGTGACTCAGAGCCAACACGGCTGAGTCCCCCACCTGCTCCATCCTGCTAGGTGTAAGGTCTGGAGCTCCGGTCATGTAGAAAGTTGGGAGAAAAACAAAACAGATACTACTTGCCGGCTGACCTGAAGCTCCTTGGCCTTAGTGCAGGCAAGCCACAGTGGTCCAAGCATGACTTCTGGGCAGCAGAAGACAGCCGCGACATATAAAGTTGTCTGGACTTAGAAGGTCGCACCTGGGGCTGGTACAGTAGAGTCAGGGGACGGGGGAAGATGTTTTGTACGACCCTAGATTCACTTCAGTCACTTAAGCTGATGTCCGGGGAGCCTACAAATGGGACAGATGATGTCTATCTTCCAAAGGATGCTTCTTCATTTGTCTTGAATTTGTGATTCAAGTTCTTTGGTGGGGAATTCAAAGTTCTAGTGGACAGTGGAAGACAATTCCTGCCAGTTCAAGTTTACCATTTTATAAATGCTAAGCTACCTTCTTCATCCCTATTCACCCAACCCTTTAGATGTTTCTGTCCATTAGCAAAAGCTTGATTTTGAGCTGTAGGCTGGAGGATGGCCATGGTCTCCTGACATATTGAAGACTCTGCTAATTCAACCAGACTGCCTCCTGGAGACTTATGCTAGGAGGAGGAATCCGGGAGAAAATGTTAAGTGCTGGGGTCTGTAATAAAGTCAGCGGAATGCAAAGCATTTAGACTCAAAGCATTTGCCAGAATTCTTCCCCTGATACCTGAGATGATTTGCTGTATGGGTATATGCTGCACAGTACATAATTTCTAAGAGTTTATCATTTTCATCTTTGCAATATTTATTGAAAGCTATGAATTAATAGCACTGCACTGAAAGCTCTTTATAGGATTGACACCTATAGCGAATATCTTTCGCTGGCCATGCCTACTTTAATTTGTATACTAAGCAAAAGCAGTGAAATCTGTGACTTTCCAGTACCACTCAGTTGCCAACAGCACCATCAAGTATTCAGAAGAATTAATTTGATAGGCAATGCTTCCTGGTTACGTTATTGCCTTTAGCTTCTATGGTGCCGCATACAAAACGTTAAGGAAAATTACATTTTCTGAACCCCTTTTGACACGCACAGCCCTTGGAAGAGAGAGAAGAGACCGGTGCTATTTTAGGATCTGTATTTTCAAAGAACAGCAGCTCCCTAAGTGACGAGAGAGCAAGTAGAACCAATTTTAGAATGAAAGGATGGGTAGGTAGGAGGAAACGGATGATGCAGGTTTGGAATGATGAATCAGACACAGTCTTTGCTCTTAATAGGCTCGCGTTCTAGTGGAGTGGGTGAGCCAGATATACCAGAATAGTAGTAACCATACTTTCCAAATTCAACTTGGGGACACATGATCTGAAAGGAGGGGTGCCCTTTATGGGGACAACTGGACCAAATGCTTGAAATGTTAGCAGATTTAGGACACGTGGTTGCCATACTTAGAATGGAAGACAGGGGAAGGAAAGCTCTTTAGGAGCCCACACAGAGCCTACGTAGCTTCGGGCTGGAAAGGCCCAGGACACCGCACTCTCCCTACTCCTCCCACCTCCTGACTGGCTACCCTTTGCCACGCCCTGAATTAAGGGTTGTGGTGGACGCACCCTGGGTCAGCCATACACGTCCCTTCTGACCGGTCACATGCGTTCCTGAGCACGCCTGGGCTTGGGTCTTGAAGAGACTTCACTCTTTGGTTCAACACATGCATGCCATGAGGCTGTCAGGATGCAGAGGTGGCAACAGAAGCGCAGGCTATACCCTCATTTCAACTTCAGAAATACTAAAACAATTCTTTAATGTAATATTGCATATCTATTAAACAAAAAAGGAAAGGAAGAGGCAGAAGAAAGAAGTGGGGTTGGACAGGGACAGAAAGAGAAAGAAAGAGAAAACTCTGTTAGGTCCGAAGAGAAACTGGTAATTTATAAATTGCTAGTGGTACTAAGAATAGGTTTATTCTTGCAGATGAGGAATCTGACAATATGGGATGCAGTGTCAAAGGCTTTACACACTTTTTCACCCAGTAGTTTCACTTTGGGAAACGGTACATCAAAATGGAAACAATTCTAGTAAAAAATCCATTGCAGCCCTATTTATAAAACAATAATGGGAAACAGCCCATACTCAGTAATAGGAAAATGTTAATCAATAAAATATTTTTAGCCACTAGATACTGTGAGAATATACCAATAAATGGAAATGTGTAAATGAAATATTTGGTGAAGAAAAGCGGAACCTGAAATTATAGGTACATGTTGATTGTAGCTTTGTAAGCTGATGTGTGTATCACTATGTAGCCAAAGAGAATTTTTATGAAACAAATAGCTGTTTTGTTTCATCAAGTTTTTCTGTAAATCGCTTGCATTAATTTTTTTTTAAGGGAAGAGTGAGTATGCAAGCGTACTGGCTGAACTGTCACAGTGTTCAGCCTCACTAGGATTCTTACAGGTTCATGTACTGAGAGGGCTGTTGCAGGTAGTTTGTTACTAATAGTTAAAGTATCAGTCTTTGGTTTATTCCAATAGTTTAATAATAAGTTTAGAGGTGATTCGACCCTGTTGTCTGTATAGTAAAGTCACTACCACATGGGACTGTTTTGAGATGTGTATGTTTTGAGATGCTTTCTTTAGCGCGGACAGAAGGGACAGAGTCACACGTCACTCCCCGACTAAGAGTTGGCTCCTGGACGTGTGTCACACATGTGAATGTCAGCTGTCACGCGAGGGAGGTTGGAACTGATGAACTGTCGTGATATGTATGACAGCCCTGTTCCCAAAATACTAATATCTAGTGCCTCCTGATCGCTTCAGTCTTAAAAAAATTACATTTCCTCCTTCCTTGTCATTCAAATGCCTTCACTGGGTTCCCCCTGCTCCCATCTGCCTATGTCACGCCTTCTCGGCCAAGATCCCCAAAGGAGCCGTGGCCAGCTGTCCTCTGCAGAGTCTCTGTCTCGGGGACTTCCTAGTTATGAGATTTGGTAAGTGCTTCCCTGAGCTCTCTGCAACGTTGAATGCTGGGGACCACTGGTCTCCCTGAAACCTTCCCCAGCTCAGGATTCTGCCTGACTTGCTGGCACTGGGGAGAAGCTAGTCCAGAGGACCAGCCAAACAAAGGCTCCCTGGAGGGGCTTCACCGGGCGAGGCCGCAGAGCCACCCCCATGGCTGGCTGAGAAAAGAGGAGCGACTCAGTCCCCTGGGGGCTGCTTCCCTGCCAGCCCACCCCAGGACCCCGCCCCCATCCCCGCTGGGCCATAGGCAGGTGACAGCAGTTCAGGAGACTTCTGACACCAGGAGGACCCAGGAGCAGGGAGCCTGTGGAAGCGTCAGCCCTGGCCACAGGTTTCCCTGCACCTTCCTGCTCCTTTTCCCCTCCGAGATGATGGGATTGAGAGCTGGGCCTCAGAACAGTGCTCTGTGTACCTGCCGGGTAGCCAGGACTTTCTGAAGGAAGTGCTAGAAATTCCCCCTGGAATTGCTCAGCTTCTATCAGCTGTGTGTGACACGGATGGAAAGGCTTCCTACAACCCACCTCTCACCCCCCAACTCCTGCAGAGTCGCAAGGGGCTGCCAGGAAGGGATGCAGCCAGGACAGCGGAGGGGACTCCGGACTCTGGGAGCCATGGGAGGGCGGCAGGCTCTCAGCTCACAGTCTGCAGGGAGGATGCAGTTGACCCCGACTGGCTCGGGGCCTCCCCAGCAACGAACACCCCCGGGCTGTGGTTCTGCTCTGCGGTCAGAGGCTTGTTCCCAGCTGCCCTGGCTTAGTGGGAAAATCTGGGTTTGAACCGGCAAGCCCCGGCAGCTGTGGGCAGGAGGCCAAGGAGGGTGCCTCCTTCCTGATGTCCTGTGCCCGATGGCCCAGGCACACACCCTGGAGGGTGTCCACTCCTGCACCCGTGTCTGGCTCTACTTGAAGCCTCCTCTCTGCATGTAATAAAGCAGACACCTGTCTCTGGGATTCCTGTTTTGACCCTTGAACGCCAGGCATGGAGCTAGGCCAGATTTCCCTGCACAGCCCTGGTCTCCATGGGCCTTAGAGCAGGACTTGCTGCTGGTGGTGACAAGGACCACCCAGCACAGGAACCCGGAAACAGAAGGAGGGAGAGGGGAGGAGCGGGCTGGGGGGCGGGAGGGCCCTGAGCGGATCCCGGTGCCAGGTGGCCCCAGGCACCTACAGTCTCTAGGGGACGGCAACATCGTAGCCTTTCTGACCATTCGCCGGCTGCCTTGGAACCCTGAGAAAGAGCTAGAGAGTCACTTCTCCCATGTTTAGAGGTTGAGGATACCAGACGGGCAGCCCGCAGAGCAGGTCAGCTGGCAGATGGCTTCCTGCTTCTCACCTTCACTTGCTGATGGGAGCCTGGCCCGGCTGCTATGGGGGCGGGTGGTCGGCAGCAGGTGGGCCCTGTCCGCAGCCTCAAGGACAGCCTTGAGCCCTAAAGCCTCCCCTCTCCCTGTGACAAGGCTGTGGTTGCCCCGTGATGCTGATCAGCACAAACGGCTGGAGAGCCGCCGGATCTTGGGAAAGAGGCTGCTCTGCACTGAATGCTTCTGTCCTCCTGAAATTCACACAGTGAGATGCTACCCGCCAAGGTGATGCTATTAAGGGGTGGGGCCTTTGGGAGATGCTTAGTCCTGACGGTGGAGCCCGCGTGGATGGGATCAGCTGCCTCATTACGGACGCCCCACAGAGTTCCCTCCTTCCTCCCTGCGAGGACACAGCCAGGAGTCTGCTGTCCGTGGCAGAGGGCCTTCACCGGAACCCGACCAGGCTGGCCCCCTGACCTTGGACTTCCAGCCTCCAGAATGGTGAGAAATAAACTTCTCTTGTTTACACACCACCCAGTCTGTGGAGGTTTATTACAAATGGACCAGGACAAAGCCCACCTCGGGCAATCAGCCCCTCCACACACCCAGCTCCCCGTTACCCACCCCCGTGTCTTCCCCTTCCTCCCCCCCACCCCCCCTCACTCCGACTCCGCCTTTGGGGTGGTCTCTGCTGCTCTCCTCTCCTCTCGTCCCCCGTCTCTCGGCTCTTTCTCCTTCCCTCTTCCCTGGTGCCGGGAACTCCTGGTTCTAACAAGACGGAGCACGATGCTTTGGCCTAATGATATCCAGCCCGGGGAATTTGGCAACACACAAAACAGAGACAACTTCACACACACACTCCCACTCGCCAAACCCCATCCCAGCCACCCACAGCTGCGCCCAGGGGCAACCGCCGTGCAGACCAGCTGCTGCCCATCTGCTGTCATTCCCCCTCTTTTCCAAATGACATCTTCCAATATCAAAGACACTGCCGGCTGTCAAAATCAGGTTCACATTTTCATATACGGGACAATGACTGCCGAAGAGAGACTGATGCAAACACATAAACAAACGGAGGGGAGGAAGGAGAGGCCGCTGGGTTGCCTCCCTCCAGACTCATCGTTTCTACAGAAGCAGGGACTGAAGTGACCTCTGAGTTGTTAAAACAGCAACTGACAAGCACAGCCTCGCAGCCATCAAGGCTCGCATCAAAGGAAACTAGAAAAAGGCATAAAAGAGTTTGATCTCTGGAGGAAAAAGGCTGGGAGGATGCAGAGTGCTGGGAACAAAGGGAGGCCAAGCCTGGGAGTGGATTATTCGTTCTGCCGCCAACATAACGAACGATGTGTCATGAGCACGGAAGAAAGCAAAGTGAATTTCTAACCAAGATAATGAGGAAGCCAAGACTGGGGAGCAGAGCCATTCAGGAGGGGGGTGACCTTCTTAATTAAGCATCTAAGGATGTCATCCTTTCTTTCTTGAGAACCAGCCTTCGTGGACACATCTCCCTGCTAAAAGTGTAAAGAGTTGCTCCCGCCAAGCTAAAGGTCCAGAATAGGGTTAGAAGTTAGGAAGTTAAAGTCCTTATTCGTGCCCTGTTACCTTGAACAAATCACTTAAATGTTCTCTGCCTCCGTTTCCCCATTTATAAGATGAAGAATCCTAAACGCAGACTCGAGGATGGTTTGGAGCACGGCTGGGGAAGCAGAGCGTACAACTCCAGAGGCCCTCAGAAGGGGCGGGGGGGTGGTACCGTGGATGGAAATGGTACCCCACCGACCGCTTGCCAAAGGGACGTGTTTATTTTTAAAGGGCGTTCAATTTCATAGAACATGATGACAGTCTGCAGTGTGTGTTCCCAGTGCCTGCCCCACCCACAGCTTCTATGATGAGGCTGTCCAGCCTACAATCATGCAACAAGGTCACAGTCAGATCCAGGAGGAAAAGCACTTCAACTGATAGGCTCTTATGCCCTTCCCCACCTCCACTAAAATGGGGAGGCCAGCCCAGGTTGTTGGTAAGCAACAAAGGCCTTAGGGCAGTGGTCTTTTGGACCTAGTTGTGGCTATGACAGCTGGTGACTCCAAAGGGTATGGTGATCCAAACGCCTGGAGAAGCAAAATCATTCCTCTATAAGCCAAGAGATTCCAGAATGGGAACTGATGGGCAGCCCCCAGGGATTCTGCAGGAGTTGTAGCATCATAAAAGTCTTCAGCCTAATAAAAAGGGGTAGGTCTCACTCAAACATTGCAGGGAATCTTGGTCCCTCAATTTATCCTGAGACCTCAGAACAGAGCTGGAAAGCCAGGTAGCTCTCCCTGTGACGTAGTGGCACAACCCTGTCAACAGGCAGAAGCTCCGGAAGTCCCACTGAGCAACCGCAACTCACTGCAGTACAGAGAAGTGAGTTCACGTGGGGTCTCCCAAATTCTCCCACCACCCACAGGTGCTCAACCTGACAGCGGAGGTCCCACACCATGGGGCTAGGATGGCACCTGCAGGGCTCAGGCAGTCTGGGGACAAGTCACAATGATGGTGCTGTCCCTGCCATCACTGGAATTTGTGGGTCCAGGAGCCACGCGGAGGAGGTGGCTCCCTTTCTGCCCATGCAATGGCTTCATTTCTGTGCCACTGTCATATGGGATCTATATTGGCTGTGGTTACGTGAGCCATTTAGTACGTGGATTACAGAATGGAGAGGGATCTCTAGAAGGGATCTCAACATAGCCCAGGATGAAACTGACTCTGCTGAGCAGGTGCTTTCTGAAATGGCCCTGCCTAGTGATTCTAAGGCAATAACTAGATGTGGCTTTCGATGAGGTGTGTTTTGACAGCTGGATCATATTAGAGGGGAATATATTGAAACTACCTAGTGGAAGGCGTGTCATGGGGCCTCAGATCCACGCCTTTCCTGGGAGCAGCAGGCTGTCCCCACTTCTCACCATGCTGTATCACGTAAGCCACGCTTCCGCACAGCTGACTGGAACAGAAGTGGCCTGCGCCAAGGGCAGCCCCAGAAAACTATCACATGGGCCAGTCCACCTGCCTCTCTCTTTGGAACTGGAGCTAAGAGGCCCTTGGCCATGGAAGGGGAATCTGAGGTGTGATGCTGGGAGGTCGGGAGGGAGCGTGATGGGCCACCTCCTGAGGAAGTGGCTCTGTGGACGTTGAGGCAGTGGGGCGGAGGAGAGAGGAACACCCAGCAGAGGGAGAAGCAGAGGCTCACAGCAGGAGAGCAGGGTCCTGCCGGCCACCATGCAGAGCCCTCACAACCCCCGACAGTGACCCAGGCCAGTTCTCGCTGGTCATGGGTATCCTTAAAATAAACCCCCTTTTATAAAAATAAATAAGTAAATAAATATTTTATTTCATTTCATTTTTAGTAACTTAAGACTCTTGCTATGAAAAGAGCCTAACTAGAGCACATTTCCTACTGGACTAGGACATGATCTATTCTACACGGGTGCTAGGAATCTGGTGACATAGTAACTGCCTAGAAATCAGGCTTTGGTTTTCTCATCAGAACACGAGCCCTGGTTTCTCAGCATATCCAGCCTGAGGACATTTTCACACCCTAAGGACCTGCTTTACTTTGGCATTCCTTATTCTTGTCATCATTGATAAGATTAAGGGCTGCTTTCACTGTAGTTACTCTATGGAGAGCTTTTACATTTCCTTAGGTGAAAAGGGGGGACAGGAGGGGACGGGGAGAAAGAAAAAGGATTGTTTCCTTTCCAGAGAAAGAATCGAGAGCGAGAAACAATGGCTGGGTCTCTCCAGCATTAAATGAAAAGACAGAGAAATCCAGGGACTCCTGCGGGATCTCGAAGAATGAGGCACTTTGGGCCAGCAAGCTAATTCAAGGTTCTGCTAATTCCCGAGGGTATCTGCTGCAAACCTCTTCAGAAGCCTCAGACAGGCTGCCCTTCCTGCCGCCCTCACAGGTGTTAAGTAGTGGTTTCCAGGTGCAGATGGCTGTTACTTTGGAGACTAGACAAGAGCATAAGGCATCCTTGGAGGAGCTCTGCCCTGGGGTTCAGGGAACGAAGAAATCCTAGCCACCCCCCAGCCAGGCCTAGCTTCTTGGAGTTGTGTCCACAGAGAGGGGTCCCTGGAAGCTTCCCAGACAGGGCTGGTCTGATGAGCGCTGATGCAGCCCCGAAGGGTTCGTGGGCAGGCCAGGGGACCTGCTCAGCACCTCTTGGGTGCAGCAGGACACACCGTGAAGAGCCCCGAGCTGCGGCGGGTGGCAGTGGCACACCGCTGGCTCCCACTTCCATCCACCGTCTCCTCCTTTGTCCCGGTGTCCAGGCAACCGCAGGGAGATCCCGACAGGGCAGCAGGGTGCCCAAGTGGCAGCTTAGCCACCTGGCCTTAGTAACTGGGTGCTGGTCGTGGTCACGTCAGGGCGGCTGGACCGTTTCGTTTCAGGATCGACGTCCAGCTCACCTCAGCTCCGCCTCCTGACAGAGGCCACAGGGCAGGATGTGTCAACCTGAGGGCTCTGGATGGGTCTCGAAGGGTCCACGACCCCTACAGTGCAGAGGCCTTGTGCACTGCACACTTTTCTGGGGAAAATCCGCAGACTTTATCCAGCATCTTGAAGAGATCTGGGAGCCCAGAGAGCAACACGGGCTCTCCATAGTAGAAAAGGAAAGGTGATTGGAGTCCTGGGGTTTTCTGGAACAGGAGGCAGACAAGCGATTTCCATGTTTCTCACAGAAAAGCCTGGACTCAGAGGAGAGAGTCCAGGCTTTGGCATCAGGACCGCTTCCCTGTCACTGAGTAGTCTGGTGACCCTGGGTGAGTTTCTTATCCTCCCTGAGGAAGGACACTGCATTCATTAAACATCTATGATCCAAACCTCTTCCCCACTGCACGGAGCCTTCCGTGGGCCCTGCGACCCCATCTCCACCCTCCCCAATTCCCCAGTTCCTACATCTGCAACCTCTTCTCTGAATGTTCTCTTCACCTGCACATGCGAACCTCAGCCTGGCTCTGTCCAGCAGGCGCTGCGGCTCCGGAGCCTCTCAAGCGACACCTGTCCTCCCGCCTCCTTGCTCCTGCTTGGCGCCCAGGACTTTCCCTTCCTCCCTAAGCCGGCCACACCCCCCCATCACCTCCCCCAGTACGCCTTGGATTAGTCAGGGTTCTCCAGGAAACAGAACGAAGAGGATGGATGCAGATATACACAAAGAAATCCATTATGAGGGCCTGGCTCATGCAATGGTGGAGGCTGAGAAGCCCCACGATCTGCCCTCCGCAAGCTGGGGGCCCAGGAAAGCCGGCGTGTAGTTCCAGTCCAAACCTAAGGCCTGAGAACCAGGGGAGCCGACGGCGGCAAAACCCCCAAACGCGGTTAAATCCAGCTCTGCCCGCTCCACGCCCACGCCCACGAGGCTGCGCTCTGCCGAGGAGGCACAGCCACGACCGGGACAGGCGGGGGGCGTCCCTCCCTAAAGGCATGACCACGGCCGCCGGGGGGGGGGGGGGGGGGGGGGCTTCCTGCTGCTCGGCGCCACAGGTCCCGAGGCCACCCGCGTCCCGCTCTCCCGCCACTCCTGCGCGGCAGTTCCCTCTCTCCTCGGACCCCCAAGACGCCTCTTCATCCTCACTCTCAGCTGCTGCCCAGGCTCTACTTTCACTCCGCACATTTCACTTGCCCGGGCTCTCGCTGCCCCGTCTCCCGGCAGCTCCGGCCACATCCTCTGCCCCGTCTCAGGGCGGTTACCAGGGGCGAAGCGTCCCTGCTGCCCTTGCGCACCAGACCCCTGCCCACGTCCCCGCTCCCCTTCACAGCAAGACCACCCTGTCCGCAGTCACATCCACTCATGTTCCCCTCCTGCTGTCGGCTGAGCCCACTACAGTGGGACCGTCACTCCAGCGCTCCACAGGAACAGCTCTCGCCCAGGTCACCGACGACCACCTCAGGTGTCCACCCTCAGTCCTCACCCTACTGATCCCTCAGCACCACTGGATTAGTTGAGGACACCCTCCTCCCTGAGACGTGTTCTTCTTTCTTATTCTGAGACACCACACTCTTCTGGATTTTTACTTACCTCCCAGGCCGTCCTTTTCATCTCCCGGCTTGTGGCACGCACCCCTCGTCCCCACCTCTGGCCACTGGAGGGACCCAGGCTGAGTCTTTGGACCTCTTCTCTTCTGACTACATGTGCCAGCCTCCTGATAAATGCCAGCCAGATGGTGATGGCTCCCCACGTATCTCTCCAGCCTGGACTCCTCCCCGATGCCAGGCTCCTACATCCAGCTAGTCTACATCTGTGCGGGGATTTCCGGTCGGCATCTCAAATCTACCCTTCCCAGAGCTTTCCCTATCTCGCTCAGCCCACTACCTTTCTGAGAAGATTATTGCCAGAGAAATCACAAAGTCACCTGAAAATGTCCTTGACTATGCATATAGTAGACTTAAAACATCCCTTTGGGTTCCATGAGCAGGAAGAACGCTTCAAGAACCAGGTGAGGGAGCCAAGGAGAAGGGCTTACGCCCCAAGGAGAATTTCAGGTGTAGTCAGGGAAGATGATGAAATAGGAGAAACTCCTTTGAGATGAAGCTGGGGTGCCCTTTGGAGGCCAGATCAGAAACCTAAGGGAACGTTCCCCTTGTCAGGGCTGGGAACCCTCACAAAACCTGTCTCTCAGGAAAGAATCTGTCACTTCTGTGAACCAGGGGCTACTGCGCCCTCCCTTTGCTCAATGGGAATCTGTCACTTCTATTTCAGCTCTGTACGTTGGGTGTCAGGAGGGCAGGCAGACAACTCACCTCCCCTTAGTTCACTGGTCACCAGAACACAGGATCGGAACCTAGTCCTGCTGGAGAAGAATGTGTGACCCGGAGATCCTGGATGTAACTTTGGGTTGTCTCCTGAGAGAAGGAGATGAGACTGTGTGTGGAGGGAAAGAATGAGATGGCTGGTCACCAAAAGGATGTACTGGGTCAGAGACAACGCAATTTCCTTTCCTTCTGGGCACCCAGGAAGAGGATGTTTCCCAGTCTCCTCTGAATCACAACTTTAGGTTAATGCAATACAGGCAAAGACTGGTCCCTAAAACGATGCCCTTGTGTAATCCTCCCTTTTATCCCATCCTTTGGTGACCTTGGAGGCCACATGTTGAGGATGTCAAGTGCCACAGGATGGATGCAGCCGAGGTCCCTGAATGACTATGTCACTCAGAGTCCCCAAAGGACATAGTGTCCCTCCATAAGTCCTGCCCTTCCCCCACCTCCGCCTCAGACCACCACGGTCTTGAAGTAAGCAAGCAACATTATTGTACTAGATCATTTTTAGGGTTGTATGTTAGAGTAGTTACCTTACCCCAACTTATACAGCAGGTACTCAATAATTACGGTGACTGGGTGTTCTAATTCCAGAGCCCACAGCTTTTAACCACCACACTCTCTTTTAACTGGCTTTCTATATGCATTTTCCCCTTTTCTTCATAAAATAAAATTCTTTCCTGATTTTATAAGTAATATGTGCCCAGAACCCAACACCAACAACAGAAGCAAACAAGCTGATGAAAAATGGACACAGGCCTTGACTAGACATTTCTCCAAAGAAAATATACAAATAGCCAACAAACACATGAAAAGATGCTGTCGACATCATTTTTCATTAGGGAAATACAAGTTAGAACCACAAAAAGATACCACCTCACATCCATAGGATGGTTGCAATCAAAAAACCAAAAAATGTCAAGTGCTGGCGAGAATGTGGAGAAACTGGAACACTGGTGCACTGCTACTGGGAATGTAAAATGATGCAGATGCTGTGTAAAACAGCATGGCAGTTCCTCAAAAAATTAAACAGAATTATCATATGATCCAACAATTCCACTTCTGGTTATTACCCAAAAGAACTGAAAGCAGGTTCTCAAAGATATACCTACATACCCATGTTCACAGCAGCATTATTTACAATAGCCAAAGGTTGGAAGCAACTCAAGTGTCCATCGACGGATGAATGGATAAACAAAATGTGGTTTAACATACAGTGGACTATTACTCAGCCAGAAAAAGGAAGGAAGTTCTCACACGTGCTACAACGTGAATGAACCTTGAACACATTATGCTAATTGAAATAAACCAGTCACTGGGACAAATACTGTATTACAGATTCCACTTACATAAGATTCCACAGTAGTCAGATTCATAGAGACATAAAGTAGAATGATGGCTGCCAAGGACGGGGAGAGAGGGGGACTTGTTTAATTGCTACAGAGTTTCAGTTTTGCAAGCTGAAAAGAGTTCTGGAGATGGGCTGTGCAACAATGTGAAGGTACTTAGAACCACTAAACTGTATGTACACTTAAAATAATTTGTTAAGATGGTAAATTTCATGTTGTGTGTATTTTATCACAATTAAAAAAATTTTTTTAAGTATTATGTGCTCATTTTTAAAACATGACAAAATATACAGGAAGTTTTAAAAACATCATCCTCTATCACTCCAACAGAGTCTACCACTGTTGAGAGAGTCCTTTTATGTAGCCAAAGTGGAGTTGTTTTATAAAACATTGATTCAAAACTATAAAGCAAAAGCCCAGTCTTGGTGGAGAAAGCAATCCTGTTATAGAGGGGGAGAATTAGCCCACTTTTTGCTTCCAGGCAGACTGGAACAACTCCAGTATTTCTTTCTAAATCTTCACATTTGAATTTGGTGAATATTGCCTTTGTAACTAACAGCGCAGAGGCCTCTGGTGTGTTTGGATGACTGTAATTAGCTTCGGATTCAGGACCCTACAAACTGATACCTGGGGCATTTCTTCCCTTCATTCACACACGTATGCATTCATTGAATAAATATTTGTTGACTGTCTACATATGCTAGGCAATGGGCTAGGGGTTCAGGAGACAGCAGTGAACAGGAGAGTTCAGGTAAGAGGACTCTTACCTTCCAGTTGGGGAGACAAACAGCAAACAAGTAAACAAATTGCAAACCCTGAAGGGCTCTGTAGGAAAGGCACAGGACACCGCTATGGATACCGCTATTGAAAGGAACAGGAGAGGAGATGACATCTGAGCCGAGACCTGGAGGATGGGAATGAGCTCCCAAAGAAAGTGCTGGAGACTCCGAAGGACGTTAGGACATTTATAGGAACAGACAAAAGGAATCTGCCGCGATGGAGGTCGGAACAGTGCTTACCTCTGGGGAGGGTACTGACTTTGGGAGGTACGGGGTCAGGCTTCGTGTGCAGGAGATGGTCTGCATCTGAATCTGGGTGAATATATATGCATAAAAGTATGTAAAAATTCATCCAGCTGCATACTTTAAGGTTTGTGCACTTATCCTACAAATAAAATTAAATACCCCTTCCCCCAAAAAAGGGAAACGAAAGTGGGGGTGGCTTTCCAGGTGGAGGGAATAATAAGCAAGAGCAAGAGGCTTGCAGGTGTACTGTCCCTCGTGGAGAACAGCCAGAAACCCGCAGCTGGAGCCGCACAGAGTTCAAGGAGCTCCGTGGGGTGAGGTTACACCTGGGGAGGGAATTAAGACTGGGGCTCTGGGGCCAGGGATTTTAACTGTTTACACTTTTCAGAAATACATTCTTTTTGAACATATCTTCATGTTTTACGTGTATCATTTTTAAAAGTAAATAAGGCCATTTGCTTTTGTTTTCAAAGCGTTGCTTTCCGCCTTTCCTATCTGCTTGTTCTAAGGAGCTTAATGGCTTTGAACATCCTTTTCTCGTCTCAAGGGGTGGGGGGGGGACCCCAGGAGTATAAAGTCCTCATAATTCTTTCTCATTAGGGCTGCGGTCCTAGAATGCCCACTCAGAATACACTCGTCATTTTCTGGTTCGTGGAAGAACAAAGGGAACCGTGCCGGCTGGGGGACGGTTCCTCACTTCATTCATTCCTGTAACATTTACCGAGAGTCTGTTAGATACAGACACCGCTTGTCTTCCAGGTATTCCCAGGTCCAAATCTCTCCCTGCTCATTTCAGGATAGAACCAAAGGCTGTGACGCTAAGTCTGAGGCATTAGGATCCGGGCTGCGGGCGGGCCGCGTGCACAGAGGGACAAGCCCATCCAAGGGGAATGTGTCCTGGCCTCGCGGTCAGGACAGTTCCAGTTGCGGCGCCGGGAACCAGTTGAAGGGACGGGGAGCACTTTCTAGACCAACCCTGGGGAAACTATGCTGAGCCTCTTGGAAAGACCCCTTTCTCACCGTCTTCGAGACCCGCACACACTGATGCTCCGAAGGGCAGGTGGTGCCGGGTTGGGGCCCACCTGGTTGGGGCCCATCTCCCGAGCTCTTCGGCTCTTCCGGGCCGCCGCGCAGGCCGAGGGGGAGCGAGAGGGCGCGAGACGGCGCGAGAGGGCGCGAGATGGCGGGTCGAGGCCGCCACATGGACGCCGCGCGGGAGGGCGGGGCTAGGCCTCCACGTGGACACCGCGCGCGGGTGGGAGGGGCGAGGCCTACACTTGGACCCCGAGCGCCGGCGGGCGGGGCGAGGCCTCCTCCGGGGCCCGATCGCCTTTCCGGAGGGACCGTCCTTGGTGGTGCGGGCCTCTGTCAGGACATTTAGCATCCTCAGCTCTGGCAGGACAACACCCCTGGGGGCGGCGCGCCAGGGGAAGATCCCCTGGGCGGCTCTCTCGGTCCTAAAATGGGTTAGGAGAAGCGCAGAGGGGCATCCACGCGGCCGGGGGGAGGGGGGCAGAGGCCGCGGGGGTCGCTGAGAAGGCCCCTCCTCACCCGCCCCGCCGCCGCCCCCAGCCCTGCAGCCGGTCAGTCCCTGGGCGCCCGAGGTCAGCCGGCTGCACCTGCCGCGGCACCTTTGTCAAAAATCAGTTTTGGGCATATGTGTGGGTCTACATCCGGACTCTCTAGTCTCTTCCAGGGACCGATTGACTTAAATAACTATCTGTGGCTACTGGCTACCAGATTGGACAGTTCGGGTTTAGACTGAGCATCTCAGAAAGGATACTGTTTGTAAGGCTCGTCAGAGAAAACATTGTTCTGCCTTGGGCTCCACAATAATAATTACTTGAACATTCCATGCTTACCATGTGGTTGCTGAAGAGTTAAACTTCCACTGTTACCCAGGAAGTGGACTTCCATTTTTCTCTATCAGTTTACTGTCAGGTCTTTAAGGGCTAGAGGCCCAAGAAGAGAGCTCCAGGCTCCAGGTCCCGCATTCAAATGCAGACTTCGAAACTGAGTGGGCAAGTTCCTTAACCTGTCCTTGACTCGATTTCTCCATCTATAAAGTGGGTATCATAATTATACCTATTTTATAGGCTTGAGGGTTAATAATACGTGGAAGTGCTCAGGATAATGCCTGGTGCATGATATGGACTCAAATAAAAGCTAGTCATTATTACTTCGTGTAAAACAAACAAAACCCCACAGTAGAGGAGGGGGACAGCCTACACTTTCTGAAGCCCCCTTTCTTGTCTTCTGAGGATCTCTTGTGTGCATCAGTACATGTTTCAAGCACTTTAGCTTTGGTAGCTGTGCAGGCACTGGGGGGTCTCCACAACCCCATTGCTATTATTCCCATTTTGCAGGTAAGAACGAAGCCATTTAAATATTTGTCCAAAGTCACACGGCTACTGGGTGACAGAGTCAAGATCTAAAGCCAGCTTTTTAGGCTTCTGAAGTTTGTGCTTTTAACTTAATGATTTTCAAAATTTTGTGCATCGGAATGGAGAGCTTGTGAAGGGCTCGCTCTTGCGCCCTCCGCCAGGCATCCTGTGCAGGGGGGGCCGGGGGGCAGTGGTGGTGGTGCTGGAGTCCGTATTTCACAGGCCTCCCAAGGGGCTCCCCGGACAGCACTGGGAGAAACAATGCGCTCCACCAATTTCCCTCCACGTGACGGGCCTTTTCCAACTGTTTTCAATCAAGAGACCATCTTTGCTAGAGTAAACACACCTCCACTTTCCAGTAGGTGGAAAGTCTGGCTTAAGAGGAAACTGGGATTCAGAACGAGCTGGGCACAATGATTTATTTCCGCTTGGATCACACACACTCTAGAGTAGTTCACTTCCTCCTCACCAGGGTTTTCAATGTAGCCAGAAATATGCCTATTTCGATACTGAGCTCCAGAGAAGATACTCAGCTATGTGGAAGCATTAAGGCATTGCATCAATTTATCACGAGATGGGTGGGTGGGAGGGGAGATCTGAAGACCCACAGGCAAAGCCCCTCTGTGGAGCTGAACTTCCCGTCTGCTGCGGGGTGACGACTTTCCATCCTGGGGGAAGCACTATTGTCTCCTGTTCCGCCGAGGCCCCACCAAGGTCTGTTTGTGTCTGGCGGAAAGGAAGCTCATCCACACCGAGGAGCACAGGCAACGCCGGCAGCCCTGCTTGAAGCCCGGCGTGGAAACGGCTTGCTTCCTTTGCCGTGCACGTCTCTGTAAACACACTGGGGAGGAACTCGGTCCTCTGTGTCCCAAATAAGGTTGAAGAAGTTACGAAGGGATGTCGCTGTAGACCCACAATTTCTGTTCTCTGGGCAAGTAATAAAAGGGCCAGCGGTGGCCCAGCCGCTTAATCTTGCCGGTTGTCCCTTCAGAGGAGGTACTTGGAAGCCTCCAGGGTCCCACCCCAGTTGCCAAGTGCGCCCCCAGCTCTGCACTGAGGACCTGGCAACCACTACGGGATCCCGCTTCTGACATGTTGCCGGACGCCCGCTGGAGATGTATGGCGCTGCGTCTGAGAAGAGTAAAGACACAGGGGGACCCTCTGGGCTCTGTGCCTTGATGGCCTCACATTCCCGTTTCATCCCAATAAAAAGAAAAAAGCGTTAAAAGAATGCTTTTAAGGAGAAAATATTTGCAAAGCACAAAGGATTGGTGTCCAAAATATACAAAGAATGCTTAAAACTCAATAATAAGGAAATAAACAGCCCAATTTAAAAACATCAGCAAAAGATCTGGACACCTCACCAAAAATGACAAACACGTGAAAAATGCTCCACATCTTATGTCATTAGAGAACTGCAAGTTCACACAATAAGGTGCTACTACGTACTTATAACGGCTAAAATCCAAACAAGGACAACACCAAGTGTTGGTAAGGATGCAGAGCAACAAGGACTCCTGTTCACTGCCGATGGGAATGGAAACGGGGCACCGCTTAGGAAGACGGTTTGGCAGGTTCTTACAAAACTAAACATAGCTTACCATATGATCCAGCAATCGCACTCTTTGGTATTTACCCAAGTAAGATGAAAACTTACATCCACACAAAAACCTGCACAGGGATGTTTAGAGCAGCTTTATTTATAATTGCCAAAACCTGGAAGCAGACAAGATGTCCTTCAGTAGGTGAGTGGATAAACAAACTGGCACGTCCAGACAGTGGATTATTCAGAGTAAAAAAAAAAAAAAAAAAAAAGAGCTATTGAGCCATGAAAAGAGATAGAGGAAACTTACAAACTTACATGCATATTACTAAGTGAAAGAAGCCAATTTGAAAAGGCTACATACTGTGTGATTCCAACTATATGACCACCTGGAAAAGGCAGAACTATAGAGACAGTAGAAAGATCAGTGGATGCCAGGGGTGGGAGGGAGGGGTAAATAGGCAGAGCATGGGATGTTTTGGGCAGTGAAACTATTCTGTACGATACTACAATGCTGGATACACGTCATCATACATTTGTCAAAACCCACCGAATGTTCAAGACCAAGAGTGAACCTTGATGTAAACTGTGGACTTTAGTTAGTAATAAAGTGTTGATATTGGCTTATCAGCTGTAAACAAAAAAAAAAAAAGATATAAAATGCGTGTATAGGATGACTGCAATTATGTAAAACAGAAATAGCTAACAGGAAAGAACAAAGCCCAGTCATAATCCAAAGGGAGGCATTCCTAATTCTGACAGGCCCTAAAATAGGAAGGCAGGTTCTGAATAAGAAAGTATTTTTAAAGGAAATATAACATTGTGTTAGTGCTCCCTGTATGCCAGGCACCACGTTGGAACGTTTTAACCCTCACAAAAACCCCAGGAGGTTGACACTCTTGTAATCTTTGTTTACAGGTAAGGGAACTTGCTCAGAGGCCCCGGCTCAAGTGACAGCCTTGGGATTCAAAGCACTACATTATACTGCCTTTAAAAATAAGTAGCAACTAGAGTGAGGTTAGTTGTCCATCCTCACATCCTTCTGTCTTCCTCTGGCTCTCCTCACAATCCCCCGTAACTGTCGTCTTAAAGTTACCAGTGACCTCGTGACTGTCACGCTCGTGGCCATACCTCCTGACCTCTACTGTATGTGGCAATAACGACCATTTCATTCTCAAAGTTTATCTTCCGGTCTTCAGGGAACATTCTCCACTATCTGGATTCTCCTTTTCAGCCTTCTTTGACGGATCGGCTTTGCCCTCCCCTGCACCCACCAAAATAGACATTGCGAACTTCCATTCTCTAGGTGTGTGTTTGCGGGGAGGGAGAGTTGAGGAGTGTGTGTTTTAGTTACACCCTTCAGGTGACTCTGCTGCAGGTGACCCAGGGCCACGCTGTGAGACAAACACTGGATGACCAGGTGTCACTCAAGCACCACAAATTCAGCAAGAGCAAAAGAATCCATGTTTTTTTCTTCCAAACCCTTGCCCGTCTGGCTCCCTCCCGTCTTCATGCCCTGCTGCCCCGCACCTGCCCTTGCCTGTTCCTCCCACCCTCTCACCTCCCTACCCAGCACTCCTGAAGTCGATGACATTTTCTTTGCCATCTCTTTAACTCTTCACTAAGAATATCTCACTTCTCCCTTTCTGGCCCAGCAGAAATGTTGTCCTTTGAAAACCCTTTCCCAGTTCTCAGCAGGCAGAGTTCACCTGTCCACCCACTGGGACCCCACGGCTTGTGACCAGGCTGTAGCTGGTTATGCCCCTCGTGACACTCAGCTCCCAGCCAAGAGATATTTGCTAAACAGCTGATGGAATGTGTGCACCAGAGGTGATCTCATTTTGCTAAGAAGACCCAGCAGCAAAAAGGAGAGTGAAATTCCTGCACTCGCACGTAGGACCTGAAAGATACCGGAGAGCGCACCTTTACTTGGAGAAGGTTGCTATGTGTCAGGGGTCAGCAAGCTTTTTCCATAAAGGCACAGACAGTACCTCAGGCTCTGAGGGCCACGTGGTCTCTGTCGTAACTGCTCAACTTGACCATTTCTGACGAAAGCAGCCACAACGAGACAAACGAGTGGCCATGTTCCAAGAAACTTTATTTGTGCACACTGAAATGTGAATTTCATATAATTTTTTTATGCGTCATGAAAACGTATTCTTTTCAACCATTTAAAGATGTAAAAACCATTCTTAGCTGTGGACCGTAGTTTGTCCATCTCTACGTGTTGTTGACCTGTGAGCTACGGCTAACCCTGTGTCCTTCAGCACAGGACTCGGTACGCGAGCTTCGTTTTTTGACTGGAAGGCCCCCCCAGGTGAAAACTTTATCAGTACAAGTAGAGGAGAACCTAGGATCTTGAGGACAGGACAGAGCACCTGCTCCTCCGCTGGACCAGACACAGTCAGAAGCCGGTGCTGCCACCTAGTGGGGCCCAGCCAGCCCCAATTGGGGTCTTTTCTCTTGCCGCTCCCTAAGGACCTGGAAACATTTCCTGTCCTGTTAGCACATGGTGACAGCTGGGGTTTGTGCTCCTGGCCACACCCAAAAAGAACTTCAAATCAGTTAAAACAAAAGTGTAAAGGTAAAGAATTATAAAAACTTGATAAATCACTTAAAGTGAAAAAGTAAGCTTCAAGCCACAGAATTCTAAGGTCATTTAGCTCAGTTTCTACCACTCTTTTCCAAGCAACACTCAGCTTTCGGGTAAGAAAAATGAAGGTCCAGGAGGGCCAGGTGTTCAAGACGACAGAGTTTACGGCAGAGCTGGCCTGAGTTCTGCCTACCTTACCCCAGTGCGGGGTGCCCTGCACTGTCACACCATGCCTGTAGCATCCTGTGACCCGGGCACAAAGAATTGGAGGAGCCTGGGGGCTAAGAGCGGCAGGTTCCAGCCCCAGCCTTGCCACTGAACCGCTCTGTGCCCTCAGACACTTGGGCGGCCTTCATGCCTCAACCTCCCCAACGGTAAGATGGAGGGGAGTACCCACATCATATGGCTGCGGTGAGGCTGACACGTGCCTGCCCCCCGCTGGGCATGAAGGCGTTTGCCACCATCACGAATGTCCTGAGCACCTACTGTGTGCCAGACACCAAGTGCTTTATGTATTTTGCCAGATTCAATCCTTATAACTATTCTAACAAAGTGGATGTTATCCCCATTCTGTAAATGAGCCTGAGAAAGGTCATGCGTACTGTGGGTGGGTGCTGAAAATAAGGCTTTACCAGTGCCACCTCTTTGTACAAGTTCATCTGATGGAGGCTTCCAATGCAAAAGTGAGTTACCATGTCACAAATACCCAACCCTGATACGCTAGCAAGAATGAGCACCGAGTACTAGGTGACGTGGTGGCATTCTTAACATCCAGAAAGGCTTTTGGGGCGGGTGTGACTGTCACCGTTCCTGCTTGAAGGTGACTTTGCCTCTGTCATTTTTGGTCTTTGGAGTGTCTTTGAGTAGCGGTGGCGGGTAGAGGGAGTGCTTGGGACAATCTATATATAACGGTCAGAGCTTTTCAAATAGCAGCAGTGAAGTATCTTTCCTGTGTGCCCTGCTACTGCACTTCTTAACTTCTGAAGTCTTAAAATTATGGACTGGCCACCAAATGCTCAAGAGTCACCGAGACATCTGGGGACAATAAAAACCTTTGCAGAGCAAGATTCAGTGTTCCAACAGAGCATACTGCTGCATGTTTCAAACCTTGGATGTAGGTAACAGCTGCTGCTCCTTGAATTCATCTGAGACAGGCAAACGCCGAAAGCCTAGTTCTAAAAGTACTGAGGTCTCCCAGTTCTGCAAACTTTCCCTCACCCCTTCAACAGAGATACAGAAAAGAGACATTCTGACTGACCAGGACCCAGCCCACTCCTCTCTCAGGAACCCAGAGGCCCCATGGTTCTTAAGACCATGGGTGCCTATCGCTTTATACGGTTTAAAAGGTCATTGCCCTGGGGTCAGTGAAGAAGCAGTTGCAGGCCAGGAAGTGGGGCAGGAGGTAAGCACTAATCTGAAGTTGGGGCCTGGCCTTCATCACTGGTGGCATGTCTGTGGCACTTAACCCCTCTGAACCCTGAGTTCCTAGTCTGTAAAATAGGGAGGAGGGAGACCCCATACCCTTCACAGTTGTGCAGGCCAATGAGCCCAGAGAAAAGTGCAAAGGAAACTCTAAAGTACCATCAATGCGTTTAAGATGTTTATAACAAACTGAGATTGCAATGTCTGAAAGAGGAGACCGCTCAAATTACTTTTATGGCCAGTTGCCTGCATTCTTTAAGGTTTTGAGCACAGGTTTACAATCTCAAATGTTTTCTGCCTTACGTTCAATTTTCTCTACATCAGGTCAAGTGGGCAATGACGTCCGCTTGCTTGCATTGTCCTCGTCCCCCACCAGGCGGCGCTGCTTCCCAATTAGCAATTTCTTTTGGGGAGAGGCTGGCCGAGCGAGACCTTTTACAGTGGATCAAGTCGGAGCTGCAAGAGGAAAAAGAAAGACAATGAAGAACCACCCAGCCCCCCACCTCGCCCCACCCCCAAAGTTCAAGTAGCAAATCAGGATCTTAGAATTAAGAGCTCTGGAGACTTGAGGCCAGCAGTCACTGAAGAAGAGGTGTGACTGCAGGCAGGCAGGATTTTTGATGCCTACACTTGTGATGTACCCCACTTTCCAGAGCAGGAACGAGGGAGCCTAAAGCCATCTTGCTTCCAAGATGGACAGACATTTGCATACACACAGAGTTCACGTCATGTGTACCCATGCTCCAATGTAGGGGCTCACAGTTTTCAAAAGAGGACAGCATTTAAGAATTAGGTCTATTTTTCCTGAAACGTGGAAAAGTTATTTTTGCACATATGAGTACAACAGCTGTGATTCATAAGCAGTGGTATACTAAAATAATGATGTTCGATTGACCTTAGGTATACAAACCGTGCGAGCGGACGGGCGTGCTCTGGGAAAGGATGGTGCTGCCCTCTGCAGGCGGTCTAGGGCACTGCAGTGAGAACACGCCCTCATCTGAGTTTACACCTGCCTCTCAATCTCGGGCCCCGGAGCCCTTCATTCTCATAATAGAACCCAACTTCAGACTGTCTTCCATCCCCGAGGAAAGGTCCAGAGGTGCAGCCACCATGTTTACGGTCAGGGCACCTCTTTCTTCTTTCATCCCCCAGACCTCAACTCATTTCTCTGGACAGAAACGGGCCCTTTCTATGGGTGGGGTAGGCGGAGGGAGTCAGCATTTTTCTTTATCCTTTGAGAGGAAAGATGGAAGGGTTATGGGGTTAACTACTGTCACAGCTTGCCTCCATTTGGTTTCACTGCCTTAACCTTAAATGTTTTTGTAATCAGTATGTAGAATTGAAAAAAGGTGTCCTCCAAGCTCAAATGGATGGTGGTGCTCAAGTACTAGATGCTACCTGTTAAAAAAAAAGAGAGAGAGAAATTACTTTATACTGTGCTTTAACCTTTTTGGAAACTTCTCAGAAAAATTAGATGTTTAGCACTTACATAAAAAATTAAATGTGGATTTGCCTTGTAAGACCTTGTTCTACTTTGGTACTGCAAGACTCAGCCCATGGATATAGAGCCCATAGCTACCTCCACATAGATTTAATTTTTGAGCACAAGAAATATTTTGTCTTTTATAAGTGGACAGAGCGGAAACAACTAAGCTTAATATAATGAAGAACTACAGTTACCAGGCTCCTTGCCACCCAGAAAACCACTGCCTTCACACAGACTTAACTCTCATCCACATTTTCCTCATCTCTGAAAACAGAATCACAGTTCTCCTGTGCGTTGAAACGGAATTCAACTAACATTTGGGTGCCTCCTTGGTGCTACTTCATCATGCTGGACCTTTCCCATATATTATGTAATCCTCACAGCCGTAACTTAGACCAGCTCATCTTCTATCTGGGGAAAACGTGGCTCTGAAGCCCGGGGTTCCTTCCATCCTCTTCCTTCCTGTCGCCTCATCCTAACCGGTCTCTCAACTTCCAAGCCTTCTTTCAAAAACTATCGTCAACGTATTTTTTCTCTACTTAAAAATGGCAACTTCCAATTTTTCACTCAATCAACTCCAAATTCTCCAGTCTGGCTCTATTTTACCTACTGAACCACAAATCTCATAACTCTTTCAAGATGTTCCCTCTATGACAGCTGCCTGTGTCACCTCCCGACCTCACAACCCATCACCTCGGGTCCTGTGCCTTTCCACACACCTTCTTCCTAGAGCACGCCCCCTGGTCCACACTGGTCCAAACCCCGCCCGTGCTGTCATGTCAGGCTCTCCTCCACACTCAACCTCCTCCATGAAGCCTCACACAAATCCCTCCAAGCCTACACTTATTTCTCCCTCCCCAAGCCGCCCCGGGCACTATCACAGCATCAGGATATGGACTGAGGGGCATGCATGCTGCTGGTGAGAGTGTAAACCACTTGGAAAACCACATGGCGAATCTGGGAAAACTGAATACTTGGCATGTCCTACAACCCAGCACTTGCATTCCTAGATGTATATCCCAGGGAACTCTCGCACATACAAGCCAGGAGACTGGTACAAAACTGCTCCTGTTACAAGAGCAAACGAGTGAAAACCACCCAAATGTCTGTTGACAGAATGGATGTGTGTGTGCGTGTGTGTGTGTGTGTGTGTGTATGTGTGTGTATTATTCTCCCCCAATGCAATGGAATATTGTAAAGTTAGTGAAAATGAACAAACTGAAGGAATGCAACATCAGGACTGTAAAACCAGATGAGTAGAGATAGTCACAGAAGACGAGGTAAAGGGTACCCTTTCTAAAAAGCTCAAGAAAAGTAGAAATACACTGTATATTTGGGGAAGGAGGATGTAAAATGTGAGGGGAAAAGAGGAATAGTGAAATTGAGAGTAGTGGTGACCTTGCGCAGTGGGGGCAGGAAGGAGAAGGGTCGGTTAAGGGACACAGGTGATGATAGGTGGTGTGTGAGTTAACTGGAGGCGGGTCCATAACTGCCGTGTGTTACGTGTAGGTGCCTGTTTGCTGGCTAACGGAAAAGCCATCAGGGGTCCTGTGATCTTTTCAAACCCACTGCCCAACTGGGTACAGAGGGAACGTGCGTTAGGTGGCTCAGGACAATCATTCTTAGTGTCCATCACTGCACGGAACGTTGGGGACAACCGGAGGGGCTGGGCCGAGTGACATCCGTCGTCACCAGAGGACATGACTGATGCATGGATATGTGGAAAGCACCTCCCCACAATCTCTTATAAAATTACTGATTGTGTAAAGACTGACTTGAGACTGGATTATGCAAGACAGAACCAATGTAATTCAAAGGTACTCTATTGGGAGAGTTTCCTGGAAAACAAAATGGTATTAATAAATTTGAGGAAGTAGTTAGGTCCTCTACGCTTTTGGTGAGGGAGGGCCTGAACCAGAAACACCGCTCTTGGGTGATAAGGACTCTGTCTGAGCCGCCACGGTGCCTCTGGCACACAGTGTGTGCTCAGGAAGCACAGAAGTGCAGACTCTTCTTTCAGCGGTCACACAGGTGCCCCATATATATAGTAAGGCTGCTTGTGGGAAACATTTCCAGATGGTAAGTAACTTGGGGATTCACTGCCCACATTGCAGGAAAATAACGGGTTGATTCTTTAAAAAGGGAAAAAACCCCAAACCCACGAGGTATGATGTCCTCCTATCTTTCACTTTTACAAAATTTGCAATAAAGCACAATTCTTAAGCCATTTTTCATTTTTTTATTGCTGTTAATTCAAGGAAAAAAGGTTGCATAAAATCCAATCTGTTCTAGAAATATAAGTGGCCTTTCCAGTACATAACATTTCAAATATCAAAGTATATGGTAAACATACAAATAAGGAGAAGGTAACATACCTCCTATGTACAGTACAGTCTTTTAAATCATAAAATAAGCTCCATAAAGTACAACTGGCAATGGTTCACAATGCGGTCCAGATGGGGCTTATCAAAACTCTCACTTGAACAACTCAACTGCAGCTCAACAATTAATTTAATAATGTGGTCCAAAAATACCCAGATCAAACAAAATACATTTAATCAAAATAATTTCCTTTACTCGGACTTCTTCTCTTTTTAAATTAAAGCTTTCGTCTACCCCCCCTTCACACACCCCCCTTCCTTCCCCTTTAACTCTCACCCTGGAAAGAAGGTTTCAAAATGTACATTGGTGCTATAAATATAAATTCTATCTGTGAAGCATTACACGAAGCTTCTTTCTTCAAGTGTTTCCTTTTGTCTGGCAATCTGTTAGGCTTCTGAACCGAGACCAGATATTCAAGTTCCTCTGCTGCACACCAATGTGACCCCACACAACAAACATCTGTCGATTCTGCCCTGTACTGAGGATGGGGAAACAAACCCAACCCCAAGCCCTCAACCTGCGACTCTACAGTGGTAGCTGCTCACTGCTGTTGAATGCAGCAGTCCAAACCTGCACCCCGTTCTTCCAGATAACCTCAGTGCACTTTAGGAAATCAAAAATTACCTGGAAGCAATTTAGTACATAGATTGGCTTTAAAAAAACTTTTGTTTTTAAACAGCAGCATTAAACTTAGTGATGTGACACTGACGTGATTCATACCATCTTAACACACGCAGAATTCAGTCTTTCACATTATAATCAAGCATAGTGGTAAACTGTTATAAAAGTGACTTTGCTACGAGACAAGTTAGGGAACAAATACCTGACTTTTGTAGAAACGCAGAGCTTCTGTTCAGATTGCAATAAAGCATACACATTTTAAACACAATGGAACACTGTAACAGTTGGTGTAGGAAAAGAAACTTGACTCAAGTGTCTCTTTTACATGACACAGTGGTAGACTACAGGTAAAATTGGCTGTTGATTTTCATGACAAACACACACACAGAAGAACCACACTCACACTAGTTTGTTCACTTTATGTCTCTCTGAAGCAACAGGCTAAAAAAGTATGATGAAGTAAAAAGGTTTTGTTTTTTTTTAAAGAAAAAGCTCTTTGTCCACTTCATATGTCATATTTTCTCAGTTTCATATGATTTTACTTCCTCCTCTCTCTTCCACTTGTTTTAATTTTTATTTGGACAACAAGCACTGCATATATGTATTTACGTGGTGCTGTTTATTACATATATACACACTATTTTGGGAATGTGATTCTCCCTTATGATTAAGGTGAAACATTCTACCCTCAATTTATATGCAGAGCAGTTTACAAAGTGTGGACAATGCAGTGCCAACCACTCCTGCGGCCACTGGAAAGAGTGGGGGTGGGGGAGAAAAGCGGAGTGTAGGACGAAAGTGAGAAAAACTGGGGAAGAAGCAAAGTTTTTTTCCAAAACCATAGGACTGTCACCAGTGTTATTAAAAAAGGTCAAATACACAGTTTTAAAGATTCAGTAAACATTGCACACAGCAAGTATTCAGTGTAAAAAAAAAAAAAAGCACGCATCAACATTTTCCTTTTGGTAGTCTGTTTGGATGTTTAAATTACATGTATCATACAGATAAGCCTGTTGTTGTACCAGGAGACCAGAGGCTCAAAAGCAATGCATTCTTTTTTGTTTTGGACATTTTGGTACAAGAGAAATGAAAACTCCCAACTGCATAGAAATCTAGGAAATGTATAGACAAAGAAACACAAACAAAATACCTTTCCTTTCCTCCCCTCCACACCCCAACCATGACTCCCCACACTTCAGTGTATTAAGTAGGCAAGCTTTACTTGTTTCAGTCTGCAGAATCCAACGTATCATTAGAAGGGGGGAGGGGAGGTGCGTATCTCAGTCTGTAAGTGCCTAAAATGGGAAAGACAGAACTGCTAAGTCACTGCGTACAATGCAATGCATCACAAACCACTACAAGATATCAAATGGGCATGCTCCTCAGCCGCTGCTCCTTCGGCAATACTCGGACCGCAAAATGGTCCATAAAATGACTTTAAAAAAGTAATAATGAAGTTTGTGCTTTAAGTTCAACCTAAAGCTATCAAACTCAATTTTCCCTTAAAAAATGTCAAGCACATACTCCCAAGTCAAGCCTTTTTTCTGTGTGAGATCTGGCAAAATGACAAAAGCCTAATGTGAGTGAAAGGTAACAGTTTCAGGTCTACACTGAACTTGGTATCTTACACGTACTTATTGAAGAACAATTTCTTTATTCTGGTGGTAATAATATTAAACTCAGTTTGAATCTCCTTACTCCAAAAACCAGTGCTTAAATATTTTGTGCCTTTTAAAATGCAATAGCACTGAAAAAAAAAAAAAATGTCTGCTGGGAAGGAAGGGTGTAGCATGAGGCCAGTTGGTTATGCATAGATAGACCCAAACAACTAAAAATCTTCCATGTCAGATGACTATCACTTCCTAGTTTTTCAGCATTTAAAAATTTTGCTTACTCTATGACACAGGATTGTAGCTTTAAAAAAAAAGTGCTGCTAGCAAGAGATTCGCAAATCCCCATTATATTCCTTAAGAAGTGCCTTATGGTTTATTCCTTAATTGGGAACTGAATTTCTCTGAACTTCCTTGTGCTGTGTGTGTGTCCTGTGTGTGTCCACGCTAGGTTTTGCCGTTTGCATTTTATGATTTGTCACTGAGAGCACAACATCCGTAAACAAACACACAACACCTCTTTCTGCTTCAACAGGATCACCGTGATCACCAGGGGAGGGAGGGACGGGCAGACTCAAAAACAAGTCCTCTGGGAGCTCTCATGATTACCTTGTTGACTGGCCTCCATGGACGACTGCTTACACTCCTGTGCATAGTGCCCGCTCACACCACAGTTGTAACATGAAACGTTCCCATTCTTCTTGGGCCCCGAACCACTCGTGCTGGCGACTACATTAGGTGCTGGATACACAGGATAGAACCTCCCGAATCCTGCCATCTGCTGCATGCCATAGTTGGCTTGGACTGGGTCATGCACCAGTCCATTTGCATATGGAGTCTGAGGCAGAAAAAAAGGAAGTTGGTTTCCATTGCTCTGATGTGCTTGGTTGAGGTAGCTGCCATTGCAGATGGATGGCAGAGTAAAGAACGATGGGACTCGGTACATTGGTCCAGGCATTGGATTAGGATAATAGTAACTATTTAGCTGAAGGTTTCCATTGGTCCCACAGCTGCACCTTCGCCCACAAGAACCACAAGGACCTGAGCCCATCTGCTGTGGAGGCAACACTGTCCCGTTGGCGTTCGTGTTTCCCACAGCACTGATGTAAGACGTGCTGTCGCCCTGCGCAGTACTGTGTGTCAAAGCAGGGCTCGGGCTTGGGGCGGGACCGGGGGTGTGGGTAGGAACCGCGGGAGGAACACTCGACTGGGCCTGGCTGATGCCTGCTCCCGCGGACTGGGCAGACGGTGCCGCCGTGCTGAGGACGGTGGAATTCTGGCTGGGTAACACCCCGGCAGCAAGGGGAGAGCCTGGCAAGGGGTAGGAAGCTGGTGGCTGTACGGCCGAGAGGCCAGCTGCTGGAAGAACTACCTTCACATTGGTAGGCTGAGGGGCTGTCCCTGTGTTTCCCTCAAGCTGAGGCACCATTTGACTTAGTCCTACCACTTGAGATGCAGATTTTGTGATGGGGTCTGTGGTAGCAACAGGAGATCCTGGAAAACTACCTGGATTATGAACAGGAATAAAGGCAGTGTTTGGTGATCCGACGCTCAGACTCCCGGTTGGTTGCTGGGAGAGGTTCACCGTGCAACTCTCGGAAGATCCCTGCGGCGGCGGCAGTTTCAGCCTCTGAATTGTGAGGTGCAAAGCGGGAGTACTACTATGTGGAAGGAATGTTGATGGAACAGGTAAAGGGGACGCCAGTAATTCAAGGTGCTTTTCTGATTCTGCAGTAGAAGCTGTTGACCCTAGTATTCCGACGGGGGTTGAGTTCGTGGACTCCCTTATTGCAGAGAGAGCAACAGGGCTAGGAACAAGCATCCCTATTGTTTTACCATCAGCAGATTTGGGTGGAGGAACGACCACCTCAGACTTCTGGGCACCATTGTGCATGACACAGTGTAAAGTTGGCATAAAAGAAATATGCTGATACTTGGGTGAGCTTAAGGGATCTTCTAAAAGGTTTGCATCGTCGTTTCCTAATGAAGCAATCTGAACAGGTGGCTTGACAGTGACAGTCTGGTTGACAGAACCATAACCTGTAAACCTGGTTGTGGATGGATTTCCAGAATCCTCAGAATTGCTGTCTGTGTCTGAGGGAAACAAACATAACTAGATGTTAACACAAGCATAATCTCCCAACCTTCTTGCTAGAAATAAACTTTAAGTATATCTAAAATAAACACTGAAGTTTGGACTAATAAATGTATCCCTAAGCTTCCTGACTACCAAGCTGACCTTCTTTTAATTTTTGGCTTTCTGTGGACTTTACTGTAAATATATGGAGATTCTGGAAAAGAGGCAAGACTATGGAAACAATAAAAGCTTGTTGGCTGCCAGGGGTGGGGGCCCCGGAGAAGGATGAACGGGCAGAGCCCGGGGTGTCTTCAGGGCAGTGGAAGTACTCTGTGTGATGCGGTAATGGTGGGTATGTATCATTACACATTTGTCCAAAGCCACTGAAGGTGAGCCCTTAGATAAACCATGGGCTTTGGGCGATAATGATGCGTCAAAGTAGATTGGTTCATCCTTGGTAAAACATGTGTCATTCTAGGGAGCAATTGTTGATAACAGGGCAGACTATATATGTGTGAGAGCAGGGAATATTTCTGTATCTTTCTCTCAATTTTATAGTAAACCCAAAACTGCTCTAAAAAAATTAAATCTTAAATTAAAAAAAAATCCATGGAGAGGTAAGAAACAAAAGGTTAATGGAGACTGAATGAAGCACAGTATAAAATACAGACCTTTATTACAGAGAAAGGGATCAGATATTTTTAACCTTAATCAATTTTAGGCAATTCACTTGATTTATATTCTGTACTACTAAACCCGAGGTCTTCACATTTGTCTCACATAAATAATACAATTTAAAGGAGTTCAATCAAGACTATATTTAACTCGGGACTTCCCTGGTGGCGCATTGGTTAAGAATCCGCCTGCCAATGCGTGGGGACACAGGTTCGAGCCCCGGTCCGGGAAGATCCCACATGCCACGGAGCAGCTAAGCCCGTGCACCACAACTATTGAGCCCATGTGCTGTAACTACTGAATCCCGCATGCCTAGAGCCCATGCTCCGCAACGAGAGGCCACCGCAATGAGAAGCCCACACACCACTAGAGAAAGCCCGCGTGCAGCAACGAAGACCCAACACAGCCGAAAATAAATAAATAAGTTTATTTAAAAAAAAAAAAAGACTATATTTAACTCAAATATCCAGAGATAGGGAAAGGAAGAGAGTTTTCTTAGAATGGAATAAATATTCTTACTTTTAAATATTTCAGTGGGGGAAAGAAAATTTAAAGCTACCATTATGGTCATAAAACAAGTGTGCTAGAGCACAAGAAGCAGTGCCATTTCTCCTAAAACAAAACAGCAAAGTGGCAGATACAAAATTGTACTGCATTTGTTTTTATCACTGCATCACTCTTCTGCTTGTAAACAGAAATAACTTTAATCTAGACTTCCCCTGGATTTCTTGACTTTTGGTATAAAGGGGACAAAAGACAAAATCTAACTCACAATGTTTAAATATCGTAAACCCAGATACTGCAGTACTATGTATAGAGACCATTCAGTTAAATGTAGTGCCTAATTTAACATCTTTCTGCCCATAAATATAAGCAGAATTGCACTGTGTACTTAAAATGTTTATATTTGTTAAGGTAATAACTAGTTATATTCAGTTAAGATGCTAAAATCTTTTGAAACAATACTAAAAACAAATCATACTAGTCTTCCTGGAGAAAGGTTAAATAGAACCTTCCTGGAGAAAGGTTAAACCTGAACCAACCTACAGAATGTCAACAATGTTATTAATTCAACAATAATAATTTATATTAGAAGAGATTCAACTTATGAGTAAGTGGTTCTAACATATACTCTCCTTAATAGCTGAGGAGTTTCTGGTTAAACTTTGCAAAACAAAAAGTATCCAAAAATTAGTAACTTATTTAAGGCACTGTATTTATATCTGTACCTTCATACAAGTATAGAGTTAAAAATAAACATTTAAGTTCAAAAGAAGCTGTAATATTTTTCAGATGATCAATTCAATTTCTATAGGAATTGGGCTTTGTTTAAATCTTCTTAAGTCATAGCAAATGGCCCCATGATCCCAAATGGTTTTCTAAGCATTATAAGGACTTACCCAGCTATTTAGAGAGAGGTCCTCCTTTTTTGCACTGACTCTGAAAAGTATAAAGTCTTACAACAAAACCCCTTTATGACCAACAAGAACAACAAAGCCACATGCTTTTCAAAGCAACCTTTCCATGCACTCAAAATTCTAAAGATGATCAACACTTGTTATCACAGTGGACATTTTCCCCCCTGGTTGGTTTCAGAGAGCCCTTAATGATCCTTCATTTAGGGAAGGCTCATTTAGTCATGCGATAACAGAGCCTATCTGAAAAAGGGCAAGCTCCTCTATACAGGCCCACCAACTCACCCTATCTGATGACAGGAAAGGACTGCTGCAAAGTCATCTAGGCATGCAGATGTACCCTTAATTCTGACAAAGAGGCAAATCTGCACTGTTAGCTTAAGAGCCATGGATTATTGGTACATCCTACAGAATCGAGCATAGCATATTGAAAGCTTCTCTATTCTGGATAAGGCATAAAAATTATCTCGTTTAACCTTCATAAGAGCTCTGGGCAGTTACTTTCATTTTTCTTCTTTCATGAGGAAACTGCAGATCAGAAGTGCAGTGTTGCCTCAGATTAGTAGAACTGGCAGTAGTCACTGCATGTTACATTTGTTATGACTTCGAAATAACTTCAAAGTAAAAACTGGCTTTATCTGTATGTGATACAGCAGAATCACTGTCATAGCTTCCTAAGATGTGACCTGACGGTATAACACAAAGGCTAAGGTCTCGAAGAGCTGTGGACTGTGCAGGAAAAAGCCACGTCTGAAATGCTGTTGTTAAAGGATCTTTATGATCTTTAAGTGGCCCAAGAGAAACCATTTATTACTGCCCACCAGCATGGACACACCTTATAACCAAGACACTATTACTAAGACGTTTATAGCCAAGATGTTATCAGATAACATTATCATTGTAAAGAATGACATCCTCATTCAGCATATACATTTTTTTGTGTGTCTGTGGACCACTTTTAAAGTCTTTATTGAATTTGTTACAATATTGCTTCCGTTTTTTTATGTTTCCGTTTTTTTTTTGGCTGCAAGGCATGGGGGATCTTAGCTCCCCGATCAGGGATCAAACCCCGCACCCCCTGCATTGGAAGGGGGAGTCTTAATCACTGGACCACCAGGGAAGTCCCAACATATACATTTGTGATACCTCATTTCTGGAATGGCAGGGTAAGAGCCTCTGACACTCCATTCCTCCATAAAAGCAACAAGAATCCTGGCAAAAACTATCAAAATCAACTTTTTCAGAACTCTGGAAATCAATTAAAGGCTCGCAGCAATGTGAAGAGTGTTTATTAAAGAAAAACAGCTGAATCTTGTAAGAATAGCAACCACTGCGGTATTTCACCTTGCCCGAATTCTTGCTCACATTCTCCACCTCTGAAGTAGCTTTGTAAACTAATAGTCTTGCAACTACAGTAGCTACGAAAACAAGCAGCCTAGCAGCCGCTCTAAGAAACATGGATTTGGAACTCTATAAAAGCACCTTCCTAAGGAACCGTCACTATCTGTCTGGCAACTTGAGTTCACTCTGTGTTAACAGCAGCTTACCCACAGGGCATGTGTCACAATCAATCTGCGGCAACCGTTTAACAATTTGGCTGCCTGGGCTGGCATGACCAGTTGAGGCTAACAATAGTCTGACCAAAAAACTTAAAAGGAAAAACTGAAGAAGCGGATGTTCACAGGGAGCTCTGAAAAGCTTCAATATATTCCTGGGAATCTAAAAGGCCATGCTCATATCTAGGGCTATATATGCATGCCCAGGAGAGACCTAAGAAGGCTCTATACTCTTATTTCTGGCTGACTCTGAGCCTCCATTTAAGGAGGAATTGAAGACATAGTACATACAGCAAACAAAGCGCAAAAGAGCAGATGTAAATCCTACCTTATCAGTAATTACAGTAAATTTCAATAGGTTAAACACTCCAATCAAATGGCAGAGATGGGCAGAATTGCTAAAAAACCATAATCCAACTATAAGGTGTCTTTAAGAGATACTTTAGAGTCAAAGACACAAATAGGCTTAAAGTAAAAGGATGGAAAAAGAGGTACCCTGCAAACACCCAAAAGAGAGCTAAAGTAGCTATATTATTATCAGACAAAATAGATTTTAAGAAAAAAATTGTCATTAGAGACAAAGAAGGATATTTATAATGATAAAAAGGGTCAATCCATCAGGAAGACATAAACGTTATAAATATATGTGCATCTAACAATATGCAAGCTTTCAATCTTTCTACATTGACTCTACATTTTGTTGTGACTGTCTTCTTTCTCTTTAATTTCATATGCAGTGAAATAGGTTTAAAAAAATCAACATCACTAGGAACTGCTAAGTCAGTGGTCTACACGACACCCTTTTATACCAATTAAAGTCAATAATGACATTTACAGTACCATAAAAATACTTATGTTTGACTGATTTTAAGAGCACACATTTTCCTCTTACACCCCCAAATCCCTCCAAAGAGCAAACCTCTGTCTTTTTCTTCTTCACTTTCAAAACTTTCTCTTCCATCATGTCTTGGGCTAGATGGAGAACTGTAACTCTCTGAAGATGTTTCTCCACATGTGTCATGTCCAGATCCAATGTCCAAATTCACATCTAAAAATAACGTGATTTTTAAAAAATAGAATTGTTTAGTTAAATAGATTTCTGAATTGAACCATCAGAAATTAGTTACACTCTTAAATTTTTTTTTCCAAGTTTTTCTATAATTACCTAAAAAAGCTGGCCTCTGACCTAGGTAAAAATTCATTACTGAAGCACAATTTTATTTGAAAATAATTGACGACTTTTTTGCGGGGGACAAATGCATTCTTAGGCAGAGGCAGAGGAAAAAATCAATATAACAGACTTTAAAAAATCAGAATTAAGATTCTTTGCAGGATCTGTCCAATATTAGCACATTGAGCCACTTTTTAAGTCTATACATTTTAACTCCTCAGAGCATGTTGTAAAATTCTTTCTTTAAAAGAACTCAAAAATAGAACTGACTGCCAAAAATGCCTATTCAGTTAAAATTTGTATGCCTGAATATTTAAAAAGAGTAAATTGCTTCCCATGAAGTAGACTGAGTAACCCCTGAGTTCTAACCAGAAATGATGGACTGGGAACAAAACAAAACAAAACAAAACCATTGGGATAGAGTGAGCCAAGATTTGCTCACTAAAATGCAGTGAAGACTTTGAAACTCTAAAGAGTAAGTTTCAGAAATGTAAAAAGAAAAAATAAAAAGGCAGCTATTTCTCAAAATGAATTTATGAAATGATTTTGTTTAGATTATATAGCTAGCAAATATTCTAACCACCAAATGTCATATATTAATTTGCAATTTTCAAAGAACTAAATACATAAAGGTAAATCTATGCTGAACATAATTTTCCGTTTCTGACAATCCAGGTGCTTCAGAATTGTGTAGAGTCTTTGGAATTTTTATAATAAAAAAATATGTGATCCTTTGGAGTCAGAGGTGTGGCTGGAAGGTGAGGATGAAATAACTATGCCAAAGGCTATTCCACAAATTGCCCTTTTAAACAGAGAGATAAACTGTTTTATCTATCATGTCTCAAAGAGATATTAAAAGCAAACACACTGCAAAACACAGATGATGAACAGCACTGACTGCTTTGGGGAGAAGACAACATGGAGGAACGCAGTGAGGGATTTATTTTGTTCCCTTTTGTACCTTCAGAATTTTGAACTACATAAATGTATTTTACTCAAAATAGAAGTTAAATTTTAAATTAAAAATAAATAAGGGCTTTCCTGGTGGCACAGTGGTTGAGAGTCGCCTGCCAATGCAGGGGACACGGTTTCACGCCCCGGTCCGGGAAGATCCCACAGGCCACGGAGCGGCTGGGCCCGTGAGCCATGGCCGCTGAGCCTGTGCATCCGGAGCCTGTGCTCTGCAACGGGGGAGGCCACAACAGTGAGAGGCCCGCGTACCGCAAAAAAAAAATAAATAAATAAAATAAAGTTAAATAAATAAATAAATAAATAAATAATACTTATCTTTAACTGAGTTATTTAAAATTTTCAGCTTCAATATAGTATCTACACTTATGATATGCATGATTGTTCTATTAAAAAAATCTTAAATATATCTTAAGTTTACTGAATGCTTAAAGGTAATCACCTTCTTAAAGGTAATTCCTTAGTATTTCAAAGGGGAATTAATGAACAGAGGGTTTTCCCTTTAAGTTGGAGCCAGCAAACATCTGAGCTATACTAGACAATAAGACAAGTTGTACAAAGTATTGATATATATATTTATAGTCGTACTCTATAAATGTAAATATATATGAATCAGTGACATATATAGAGAACAAAATAGACAGAAAAGGTTAATCTTGAATCAAAAATCCTGAGATTGTACTTTCATAATATTTGAAAATAAAGAAATAAAGGAATTAGAGCCTGAGATGTTATCAAAAGTTCTTATAGATAGCTAGTAGGAAGCAGCCACATAGCACAGGGAGATCAGCTCGGTGCTTTGTGACCACCTAGAGGGGTGGGATAGAGAGGGTGGGAGGGAGACGCAAGAGGGAGGGGATATGGGGATATATTTTTATGTATAGCTGATTGACTTTGTTATAAAGCAGAAACACACCACTGTAAAGCAATTATACTCCAACAAAGATGTTTAAAAAAAAAGTTCTTAATAACGTATACAGCATATGTTTTCTTCTAACTTATTAGAATAGGGAAAAGGAACCACATTACTGAACACCTCTGTGCTTGATACTAGCTAAATGCTTTTCATGTTATCACATTTAAGTTTTACAGTCTGGTGAGGTAGATATTCTTCTTCTTTTACAAACTTAAGAAAATGGTGGAGTAAGGATTCAAACCCACATCTGTCTGAGATCAAAGTCCACACACTTCTCTGAAAATATGAAGCTAAAAGGGAAAGAACTGTTACAAGCTTTTTTGGCATAGTTCCCAAATCATGTGAGAGACGAGAGAGTGATGTCATGAGGGTGGTATATATTTGACAGGAATTTCAACTATAGAATGACCTGATTTAGTGTGTGCTTTAGAAGACAGTGCAGAAAATGAACCAGAAGGAGGAAACACACAGGGAGGCCTGGCAGAAGCTATTTCTAATCATCCACTGACAGAGAACTCTTGTCTTCCTTATTTTAGCTTCTCCCCCTCCTTTTAGCTGCCATCACCACAGGAAACCTCAAAGATACTGAAGTGTTACAATATACTCATAAACATGGTTTTTTCCCATGTCATTTTCCCTCCAAAGACAGCTCAGTTAATTAATTCAATGAGTGGGCCAGATGATTTTAGAGTCAAAATGCAACTATATTTCCTTATCAATATTAAATCTCTCTAAACAAATAGCTAGTTTAAAAATGTACTCCATTAAGAAAATGGATATATTCTCGTTATTTATGTTGCATCACAACTGAAGGTACTAACATTTGAATAAAATTTAAATTAAACAAATCTTATTTGTAGGGTCAGCTGTCAACATATGTGTTAGAAACAGACACGGACAAACACTTTCCTAGAGGTCTGTGAGCTTTTATTCTTTTTTTAAAAATCTTTACTATTAGTGGTGAAGGTAAATGTAACACAGAAAAGTTACCAATGAACCAGCACAAGGGACATTTCTCAGTCAAATGAACACAAAATCTTTCACTTAAAAATAAAAGAACCTTAAAATAATGGTGGGTAGATGGAGACCACACAAATCGAGTACAACAAAAATCTGAGGGTCTGAATTCCCCTGAAGTCCCATAAAACTCCACAAAGGACGGTCATTAAAACATGAAAAAGTCAACAAGATTTCTATAAGTGACTTTACACAAGAACGGGTACAGGCTTCCACGAGGGTGGAAAGACCCCGCAGGTCCTGCAGCCCCTGCTCTGGAGCAGGGATTGGCTGAGAAGGAAACAATCGAGGAGACTGCTGCTACCAGGGGAAGGAAGAGGTGCCAGAGTGTCACTGTAGCAAAGGAGAAATTTACCTCCGTGGCCGAATCAAATTTCCTGCATTAAACAATTCTGAAGTATTAATGGAGTTAATTCAGAAATCACTATTCTCATCAACGCAGGAAAAAAAGTGTTATCAGGCTTTGACACAACAGTCTAATACCTCCTGCAATAGGTACCCTGCTAAATATATTTAGGTGACATGTATTTGAAAGAAAAACACCCTTACCTTTCACAGAACCACCGTGGGTGTGCTGAGGAGCGGAGATTCGAATACCATTTATTCTACTATTCAATCTGTTGTCAGTTTTCTTAATTTTCTCCCTAAGCCGAAAGTATACATGTTACCCACATTGTTTATGAGTCCCTAGAGAACAACACTAAGTACAGTATTAATAAAATTCCCCTCAAATTTTTTTATAATTAAAAAAAAATGTTTAGTAAGGTACAATGTAAATCCAAGATTCATCCTTTAGTTTACAGGGCTGAGAATTTTGCCCCTCCAAACTGAATATAATATTTGACAAGAGCTTTATTTTTATCACCTGCATGTGTTGATTATTTAGAACTGAAAAAATTAAGTCCAGAGTAAAAATATAAAGAAAACTAATGGAAAAATACTATTTATACTACATAAATTAAACATGCCCATTATCAAATGTTGTCTCCTCTTACCAATTTCTGTTACTGGAAAGATTAAATTGCACCTACTTTTCTATTTGTGACTTTCCTTTTTTCTTATTTATTGAAGATAAACTTCGTTTTTCAGTTGAATGCTAGGGAAAAGAATAAAAAAAAAATCCGACTAAAGCGAGACCATACTCGTGTAGGTATCCTCTTATTCTGATAAAAAACATTAAAATAATGCAGTCCCAGTTGTATATTCTAACACATTTTTATTTCCAACCTCTTTTTTGAAGTTACCTACTTGACTCACTAAAATCTGCATATTCTGACAAATACTTAATATTAATTATGAGTATAATATTTATTTCGTAGTTTGCTTTTAAAATGGATGTGTATTTTTTCTTCTCATCACAAAATAAAGCGCAATCAAGTAACCGGTATTTGCTATACGTTTACTAATATTCTCGTAAAGTTCAGGTTGGTAAAACTGCAACACACAATTGCGTCAACTCTAAGAATAAAAGGTGCTAGCGCTGAAGTACAGGGGGAAAAAGTATAATCACATAGACCTAAAACTCGGCCATTAAGTAAGCATGACTCCGATAACACACAATTCCTCAAAGTATGCTTTAATGCTTTAGTTCGTAAAAACACATTCCAGGAAAGGTTAACATTTGGATCTGAGTGTTGGCCAGTAATAAAAATCAATTTTCTAGAGAGAAGGTGGCTCTCTCCATAGCTGTACCAGTATCTCTCATGTATCTGTGGTGCCATGTTACCTAAACACACTTGAGAGCATTCTGTTCTCTGATTACACCAACTCCTAAAACCAAGTATTTCCTAAGTACATTCAGGATTTGCTGGTAAACTGGCCCAACAACTCATGAGGGAAGGTCCGTTTCAAAATTCACATCACCAATAAATAGCAAGACAGTGACTGAAATGTGAATAATTCAAAAGCAAAAAACCTGGCATAACAATGCATCCCTAGTGAAACATTTTAGGCATCACAATAAAATGTACTAATATTTTTGAGCAATAAAAGTAATACAGGGCTTCCCTCGTTGGCGCAGTGGTTAAGAATCTGCCTGCCAGTGCAGGGGACACGTTCGAGCACTGGTCCAGGAAGATCCCACATGCCATGGAGCAGCTAAGCCCACGTGCCACAACTACTGAATCTGCGCTCTAGAACCCGCGAGCCACGACTGAGCACGCGTGCCACGACTACTGAAGCCCATACGCCTAGAGCCCGAGCTCTGCAACAAGAGAAGTCACCACAACGAGAAACCCGCGCACCGCAACGAAGAGTAGCCCCCACTCGCCTCAGCTAGAGAAAGCCCGCACGCAGCAACGAAGAGCCAACGCAGCCAAAAATTAATTAATTAATTAAATTAAAAAAAAAAAAAAAAACCAAAGTAATACATATACACTTCTTCAGGTCACAGAGGAGCTTAGATCATGTACACCAATTAACTTTGAAATCTTACATTCAAACATTCCTTCATTTCTTCTTACCAGATACACTATCTGACATAATAATGCTTAAAGAACTCGACTCTCATGCAGTGACAATGCTTGAACAGTATGGCACGAAGACAAAACAAAGCCCCCGTACCTGGTCAGCTAAGGCCACACAGTGCTCCGGGTGCTGAATGGTGGTGCAGGTTTGCTTCCTCCAATCCATGATTCCATTCTGTTCAGAATACTGCATGGTGAGCCCATCCAACGGAGAACAACTTGTACCAATAGTGCTATCAAAAGAAGAGTTCACGCAAGTATGAAACTCTGTCTTCAATCAGCTAACCTTCTCATCTCATAATGAAGAAGCTATACTAATCCTTTCTTCAGTATATTAGTTTTTTATAGAATGCTTAGCAACAGCTCTAAGGAAAAAAGTCTACTATAAGAATAAACCAGTTCATACCTCTCTTACCTATTTAATAATTAATACCTGCCTCTGAGGAGGTTGACAACAGAGGCACAGTCTGTCTTTAGACTCATCCTGCACCACGCACAGCTGGGGTTACTCCAATCTCAAGAGAACCACTATGTACTGTGTGTGTCTAAGGCAAGTGAAGGGACAGGATAATGTGACTGAAAACCAAGAGAAACACACAACAGAAACAGACTCAGAGAGAATCCAGAGAATGAAGTGATTGGACACGGACTCTGAATTAACAGTGTTTCACATCGGTCAAGGACTATAAGAAGACGGAATTTTGGAAGAATACTGGAATATATAAAAAAAGAACCAAATTTAAATTCTAGAACTGTACAATAAACTGAAATTAAGAACTCAATGGATGGAAACAGATGAAAAAAATCACCGAAGAGGAAATTTGATCATGAGAAAATAGACTGGAACACAGAGGAAAAAAATGTGGAAAACAAAAAAAATTTGAGAGAACACCTAGGACATGGTGAAAAGTCTAACCTGTAAGCATCCCGAGCCTCAGAAGAGGGAACAAGAGAACAGGCAGACGCAATATGTGAAGAGAGAATGGCCTGGGCTTCTCTAAAACAGAACTGTATCAAACTTCAGACTTAGGAAGCAGAACTCATTCAAAGAAAGCTACAAATATATCATAGGAAACTGCTGAAAACCAGACAATGGGAAAATTCAAAAACACAGTCAGTTTGGAAAAGCACACTAACTTTCAAAGAGCAGCAATAAGATTGAAGAACAGTGTCCACTGTCCACAGTACCCACTGTCCACTGTTGCCCCTAAAAGCAGAATCTGGGGATGACACAGTTGATGTGGGAGGTGATCCAGAAGTGGGAGCAAGGAGTGGGGAGAACGAAACAGGAAAGGAGGAAAAACCAGCGTGTGGGTCCATTAGTGAGGCTGCCGCTATGAGCGACAGAGGCTCAAACCAGCTGGGACCTCCCAGAATTATCTCCCCAAAGGGCAGGAAGCGGGAGCTCCCCACCAGTTGAGGGCTGACCCCTGGGGCAAATTAACGTGCAGCTCTGAACTGGGCTGGTTCAAGGGCTAAGCAGGCTCACAGAATCAGCGCGGGCCCTGAGGCAGGAGGCGGACAGTCACGAGGCAGGGCCTGCGGAGGGACGGTCGCAGTGTGAGGGGGGTTAGAAGTCACGTAAATGATTTTATGTGGCTTGCAGCAGAAATCAAACTGGGCTGAGAGGATATGATGTGAAGGACCAAGGGCACTAGACCGGAGACAGCGACACTGGAGCTTCCGAGCACTCACAGAAAGTAACTGCTAGCCTGGAGCCCTATGTCATATGAGCAAAAATGTCTTTCAAAACTGAAGGCAAAATAGACATTTTTTCCAGATAAAAACAAAGTGATTTCATTACTGGCAGATATGATGACAGGGAATTCTCAAGTGTTCCTCAGTTAGCAGGATGCTCAGGCACACTGGAAGGAATGAAGAACAGTGGAATGGTAGAAACCTAAATGATTAATGCAAAAAGGTTTCATGAGGTTTAAAACAGAATTAAGATGCATGACAGCTACAGTTTATAAGCTGGGAGGAGGTAAGTGAAGTTACAGTGATCCAAGGTCCTCACGTGGGAAATGGTACAAGCACAAATATCAGACCTTCCTAAGTCAAAGATGTAGAATAAAACCTCTAGGTAACCATCAGAAGAATCGAAAAACAACGTATGGAAAACTATCAAGGCTAATAGAAGAGAAAAACAGAATTTTAAAAAAACGCCCAAAAGCAAGAAAGGAGAGAAAGGAAAACACAGAAAAGGTGAGACAAATAACAAGCGAACAGTAAACCGGCAGAATTATAGCCAAATACACCAGAAAGTAAATGTGATGCTGATTTAAAAACACACAAAGTCATTCATGTTTTAGGAACTAGATACCTACTTCACAAGGGGATTTTTCCCGGTATGTTTCTTGTGGATTATGGTGTGCTGTAATACATCTAGAGTGGAGGAAAAAAACAATTTATTATACCATATGCTTCTACAAAATCCAAAAGGAAGACGCAACTAATGTATGTAACCATAACAGTGTTGACAGACCACGTAGAGCACTTCCAAGCATTTTTCACAGAAAATTCCTTAAAGAAACAATTTTTCAAAGGCACAGTAATTTCCTTAAATATCCTCTCAAATATGTTCCACCTAATAGCAAAATCAATTTTGTCCAAGACTACGAAATTTGACATGAGCATTATGCTGCAAAACCACACATTCAATTTCAGGCTCTTTTTTAATCATTAGAAAAAAAAAGAAGTGTCTCAAATATCAAAACACCACATGTTAATAAAACCAACACCCATTTACCCACCTCCCAGGTATCTCTGTATTTGCCTCTTTTTATTAGGAAAGGAAATATCCCAGAAACAACCGAAGGCCTCCCTCCATTCCATTCGGCTCCCTCCCTCTACGGAGGTTAACTAGTTGAAATAATCTAGTGCATGTTTTTATTTTAACTACCCCTGTGTGTATTCAAACACACAGTGGTGCTACATGTTTGAATATACTATAAATACGCTTTATTTTAATTGCCACCTAGCATGAATGTACCACAATCTATTTATAACTTTATTAACATTTGAAACATTTGGGTTAACATCCAAGTACTTGCTGTTACCCATAAGCTGCTGGGAGAGCCTGAATCCCTGGCCCCTGAACACACGGACGACAATTTTCATAGAAGCAGAACTGCTGGGTAGGAGCATTAATCACCTCCAACTTCACGAGAGTGTCAAATTTTTGTCCAAAATAGTTGTACCAAGAGTTGTACCAATTTAAATTCCCATCAACAGTAGATGAGGATTCCCATTACTTCATATCTTTGATAATGTCAGACTTGAAAATGGTTTGCCAATCTGATGAGTGTGAACTAATCTCTCATTGTTTTTTTGTTTCTTAATTATTTTATTTATTTATTTTTGGCCGCATTGGGTCTTCGTTGCTGCGCGCGGGCTTTCTTTAGTTGCGGCGAGCGGGGGGCTACTCTTCATTGCGTGCACGGGCTTCTCATTGCGGTGGCTTCTCTTGTTGCAGAGCATGGGCTCTAGGCACACGGGCTTCAGTAGTTGTGGCACACAGGCTCAGTGGTTGTGGCTCGCGGGCTCTAGAGCACAGGCTCAGTAGTTGTGGTGCACGGGCTTAGCTGCTCCGTGGCATGTGGGGTCTTCGTGGACCAGGGCTCGAACCCGTGTCCCCTGCATTGGCAGGCAGATTCTTAACCACTGCGCCACCAGCGAAGCCCCTCTCATTGTTTGTTTGTTTTTTCTTTTTTCTCATTGTTTTTAGTTTGCATTTTCTGGACTACTCGTGAGGCTGAACCATTCAAGTTTCTTCTGTGAGAACTGCCTATGTTTATCTTTCCCCATATTGTTGACCAGACTGATTTTCTCAATGATTTTTAGAAGAATCTATAGTCTGGACGTATAGTCTTTACACCTGTAAATATCCTGCAAATGTCCTCTGAATGGTAACCTCTTGTCACTTGTTAAGCTTTCATTTAGATTAGAAAGATCTCCACTATGGTCATTCTCTGGCCTGTCAAGAAAGCCTTCTCATCCCAGACTATTAACATTTAAAAATTTAAGTTTTACATTTTACATATTACATTAAGTTTATATATGTTGCAAATAATTTGTTATTCATTTGAAATTTTCTGGGCCCAAAGAAGTAGGGATCTAATTATATAACTTTTTTTTTTTGACTGGAAAGCCAGCCAATACCATTTATTGCATATTCTTTCCCCACTTTTCTGTAAGGCCACCTGTCACATTCCAAGTTCCCATATGTCTGTTTCTCAGTTCCTTAACCTGTTCTAACGGTTTGTTTACCTATCCCTGTGACAACATCACGCAGAAGGACTTTATTCCAGTGAATCAGCGTTTACCTTCTTCTTGACTTGAAGCTTCTGAGCTGTCTTCTTTTAAGTGTTCTAATATCTTAGAGGTCTTCAGAGAGGATTGTAAGTTATCTGCGGGAAGTATTAAATACCATTAACTTTTAGGGAAAATTATAATAGTGAGAAAAACAAATATAATAATTACTCTTCTCCCACGGAGGATGAGAGTGGAGAGTTAATGGTAAAGAGAACATGTCTAGTAGTTAAGACTTTGAAGAAAGCTAGAGGACATAGCACAAAACCCTGGACTGGGAGTGGGGACCCTGAAGCATGGAGCCAGCTCTCCCCATAAAAGCCGCAGGAGTGAAGCAAGCTGCTTCACGTCTGCCTGCCCCCGTGTGCTCTTGTGCAAAATGAGGAGATGGACTAGATTAGTGCTTCTCAGCTATCTGTGCTGTGTAAGGTTTTTCAGAATCTCCAGTTTGTGTGGACCGCTCCTTTTATGAAAGACAGTATAATGTGGCAACGTCAGATTACTCCCAGCGTCTCCTCTCTGTTCCTGTTCTTCTACCATAGACCAGTGACCAGCAGTCACGGACCAGCACTGACCCATGGAACCCACTCTGATGCACTGGATTACGTCTCCATTAAAATACAGACCAGTAGGCTTCTGGAGGTCAACATTTTAAGTCATTCAGGAGTTTAACATTTGTTCTCTCAGCTGTCAGATATGGAATATTGCTCTCTATTGCGGGGGCAGGGGAAGTTAGAGCTGTCATTTCTTAAAAGAGTAAGTGCAAATGAACTTTGCCAATGGTGTGTTCTTTGGAGAAATAATTTGAACATCCTGACCAGATTTTCCACAATCTCAAAACATGTCCTTTACTTTATTTATTTATTTATTTATTTTTTACGGCACGTGGGCCTCTCACTGCCGTGGCCTCTCCCGTCGCGGAGCACAGGCCCTGGACGCGCAGGCCCAGCAGCCACGGCCCACGGGCCCAGCCGCTCCGCAGCACGCGGGATCCTCCCAGACCGGGGCACGAACCCACGTCCCCTGCATCAGCAGGCAGACTCCCAACCACCACACCACCAGAGAAGCCCTCAAAACATGTCCTTTAATACACTATTTTGATTTCACAACGATCTGATACCTTAAAATCTACCAGCCTCTTTAGCATTGCTCATGTAATTTAGATACTGACAAACTCTGCAGACGGGTTTTCTGTTATTTATGTGTGTACTACTCACTTGGGTACATTTTCCTAGGCAGCCTGCTAAAATCTGAATTAAAAGCTTAAGTTCATGCTTCAGTGCTTTTTTAGAATTAGACAGATGCTATTTATAGATATTCATTAAAAACCACACTTGGTTCAAGTGGAAAGCACTGACTGTTAAATCTGTTATGACTCTAGAATGATCAGGATTCTCTTTTCAAAAAGCTATTGCCACTATTCAGACATGAATTTAAACATGGAGTTGTTCATCTCGTCTTAGTCATGAAGAGTCATTAATTCTAGTTGCTACTTTTTGTTTAAATTGTTTAAGAGATATATACATACACACAAATGATTAGAAAAACTAAAAGTTAACCCCTATGTTACAAAAATATCCAATCATACTATTTTTTGTTTAACCTTTTTTTTCTCCCACTTCGAACTGAGGAAAAATGCATTTTCTTTCCCCTCTAGATACAGGGAGACATGGCTTTGTTGAAAGCAGAAGGAAAGATTTGAAAAACAAGAAAAATACACAGCGACTTGCCACAGTGGCTGTGCTTAAAGTTAGCAGAAATTCTCCTAAAGCACACATCGATGTTACTGGCAAAATATTTGTTAAAAAAGGCAGCTAAGATAGACGTGTATAAAACTAAACTCAAGGTAGACCATGATGAATGCTGAAACATGCAGGCAAAACCAAACCACAGGAACATAAGAGAAATCTAGGGAATCCTCACGAGGTGTTATTTCAGTTGGGTCCTGAAACAGGTGTGATTTTAACAGACTGTAACAAAAGATGGGGTGCAGAACGAGCCAAGACCCTGGGACAGGAAAAGGCAGGGAGGGTGTCCTGAGTGGCTGCCAAGCCTGTGAGCCCGAGAGAGGCGAGAGGCGGCTCAAGGGGCTCACGGCAGGGCTTGAATTTCACAGCAAACGTTTAAGGTTCTAAATAGAGGATTAACAAATTGATCCCCGAGACAAGCCCAGGACAGGTTATAGTACAGTAAGAAACTAGAATCTGAGACAAGTGAGGCTTTGCACAGTCTGTGCATGAAAAAAAGACCTAACTAACAATGGGATTGGTGAGGAGGGGTAAAAAGGATGATGTCCTTTGTCTGGCATGACTTGGCCTTTAAATGACTGAATACAAAGAGGAAAAGTGAAAAGAGTAAGGCCAGAGTTTCCAGCCTAAGAGGCCGGGGAGGTCATTATGGGAACAGGGGCACATCATGAGAGGTTATCCATCATGCAAGCAGCACTGCAGCATCTCTACAACCTGTAAGCCAGATCTCCCAAGGAACTTGAGGATCCAGTATGCCCACGAGTTTGAGATACTTGGCCCTTGCCTTGGAATCAGTCTGTTTTGTGACATTAGCTTTTTTTTTAAAATTTTTTACTTTTTACTAGAGTGTAGCTGATTTACAGTGTTGTGTTAGTTTCTGCTGTACAGCAAAGTGAATCAGTCATATATATACATACATACACTCTTTTTTATATTCTTTTTGCATATAGGTCATTACTGTTTCGTCACATTAGCTGTTGTAAGTTATTTTCTTTAAAATTGCAGTGTAAAATTCACTAAAAACTACAAATGTTTCTAATTTTGTATGCCACTATTCCTTGACCTTAACTAAAGTGACAATCCCATACAAGATGGCATGGTAAAGCAAGAAATCCAAGCAAAGAAAAGGCCAAATTTCTACAGAGAAGCAGAGGGACACTTACTGAGGCTGTGTAGAGGGTCTGATGATATGGACTGAAAAAAGCTGTGTACTTTCTGATTCTGTAGAAAAGCTCGTGATGAAGTTGAAAATAGCTGCCTGCATATAAAAAGAAAAGACATTCATTAATTTCATGTACTATAAATCCACGAGATAGTTTAGATTGTAAACAAACCCAGTGGCAGTTTAATTCAGGTATAAAAAACTGTTTTCCTAAGGAAAAGAATATTATTTGCTAATGTATTTCCCATAGGAGGAAGTGAATAAAAGACTTATTTACAAGAATCTAATAAACAGGCTTATTTTTAATTTTATATAATCTAGTGGTAATGCTTCAATTCTAACCAACTATGTATTACTTCAGCCTTTTACCCAAGTGGTCCAATAGTCGCCTTTCTGCTCAGAAAAACAACTTCAGTTTCTTTACCCTTCTTCATAGGTGTTACTTTTCATCATTTGGGTGTACCATGAAGGCACCTTCCCACAGTCTGAAAGTAAGAGGTTCGGAAGTTCGGGATGCAGGAGTTCTGGAAACTACGAACGGAACGCAGCGGCCAAGTTAGTTACAAGTATTACTACAGACTAAGGTATGACTGATGATTCACCTCAATATGTATCATACCATAATTCTAAGTTGTTATCTTTAAAAAACAGCTTTCCTCATGCTTTACTAATGTCATTAGAAGATTCCAACTGGAGGTCTTCCCTACAAAAGGGACTCTGCAAAAAGGGGCATAGTTACAGCACAGTCTAATGCAAAGTTTACTTGGGATCTGAGTACCAGCTCAATCGCTTAAAAGCTGAATCACCCTAAACAAGCTATCTGGCCTTTCAGTTCCGATTTCTTCTTAGGGAATATACTAACATTCTTCAAGATTATGACACTCAAATAGTATACGCATATTAAACTGTCACCCTGCTCAACATCCAAACCCCCTTCCATTACTTTTGAACATTTTAAATGCTCATTTAAAAATTTAATTCTTAATGTCTCCCCAAGGTTTTGGACCTATCATTCAGATTAGTTATAAAATCATCAAAATACCATATCAAGAGATGACCCTTATGGACCAAAGTTGCCTTGTGCATTAGACAAAATTGCTTCCTGGTTCTCAAATGTGGAGGTAAATATTCAATAGGAAGACAAAGGGAGGAAATGAAGAGATGGAAGAGAAATTGAGATACAAAGTGTGGAGCTAATCTAAATTTCCAGGTCTGAACACATTACCTAAGGCTGAGGATTAAAATCCAAAGGCATCTACTGCCCAGTTACATTTACAAACCAAATTAACTGGTCAAAAGTACAGGCATATCCAGTATAGGAAAACCACACCTGAGATAAAGGCAGGGGCTTGGCTGGAATCAGACTCAAGTCAGGGTTCATTGCTGCATAACCACAAGATGGCAGTTATACCCAACTAGAACCCAAAGTGGCCATAAACTACTCAAGCAATCAAATAAGAAAAACAGGATTACATTTTTTGTTTGTTTGCTTCTGTGGTACATGGGCCTCTCACTGTTGTGGCCTCTCCCGTTGCGGAGCACAGGCTCCGGACGCGCAGGCTCAGCGGCCACGGCTCACGGGCCCAGCCGCTCCGCGGCATGTGGGATCTTCCCGGACCGGGGCACAAACCCGTGTCCCCTGCATCGGCAGGCAGACTCTCAACCACTGCGCCACCAGGGAAGCCCAGGATTACATTTTGACATAACAGAAGTCATCCAACCCCAAATGTACATTTCAGTGCCATACCTTCATTTTCCTAATTTACAGTGTACTTGGAAGTAAATGCAGTATGTCCTGTACCAATCCAATCTCCACTTCACTTATAAATTCATTACCTACCTCTCGCTTTCATTTCTGCCCCTCCTTTATAATTACTACATTTCTTAAATGAATTATAGCGATACTAATCTAAAATTCACAAACTGAGAATAAGTGTCCTAAAATCCAATTAATGGTGTTGAGACCACAGGCTAGCCATACAAAAGAATCAAAGATGTTTTTAAAAGGAAGTATTACGAAGAAAACATTTTAAAAATATAATTTTTGAAGAGAAAAAGTCTTTTCAAGCTGGACACAAAACCCTGAACCCGTAAGAGAAAAGACTGATAAATCCAACTACATAAAAATTTAAACCTTCTGCATGGTCAAGAAATGACAAACAGTGCTCCTTTCTTTTATCTAACAAATAACTCTTATAAATTAGTAATCAATAAAAAAGTGAAAGCGACTGAAAAATTCATTCACAGGAAAGTACAAATGGCCACTCAAATACAGATTAAAATGAGATACAGTCTTCCTTTTTGAGAGACTGGCAAAGATGAGAAGCTGAGAGTATTTATGTCTGCTGAGGTGTGGAGGAGATGCAAAAACAAGGCTTCTGAGGGTATAAAGTGCTACTGCCTCCTCAGAAGTAATCTGGAAGTACCGCATATTAAAAAATGCACACTGTACTTCTGACCAAAAATTCCAATTCCAGACATTTCTCTTACAGAGAAGTGTGTTAAGAAACATATATGTGGAGAGTCACTGTAATATTCTTGTAGCTTTAAAATATTTAGGAAGAACCAAAACAGCCATAAAATACACTGATTAGTTTAATTATGGTACAACTAAAAATGGAACATTACGTAGCAAATAAAAAATGAGGCAGCAATCTTTTTTACATGTACTGATGCTTTACCATGTCCAATACATTTAATGAAAAGACTAAGTGGCAAAAAAGTGTGCAAAGGAGATTCATTTGCGCAAAGGAAATACACACAAATACACAAATTCAGGGATGTGTACGTGCACAGAAAATTTTTGGAAAGGTATGTAAGTTTTTAATGAAGGCCACTTCTAGTGAGTAGACTTGAAGAAAGGGATATTAGGGACTTTTCACATTACACCTTCCTTTGCATTCTCCATAAATAGCTTGAATAACATCTTTAGAGTAAAAAGGCTATACACACACACACACACACACACACACACACACACACACACACGCACACACACACACGAGATCATATGAGGAGAATCCTAAAAGGTATAACAAGGAGTCCAACACATACTTCTTAATTGTGGTGTTGGCCAAGAGCCAAATTTCTGAAAGTGGCTCCTTGTGCAAGTATTTTTTTTCCCTCTGAAAACCTCAAACTTACGAAGTTGCAAATAAAGAGAATTTTCTTTCTAAACCATAAATAACTGACCTCTGCTGCCCCAACACCGGGTGAAACATGAGTATTCCTACAAAGACATTCTCCTACAATCAAAATCAGGACGTTAATACTGATAAATCGTGACCTCCTAACCCCCAGACACCAGTTAAATTTTGCCAATTGATCCCAAAGTATCCTTTTTACCACAAAGACCCAGTTCAGATCCTGTGCTGCATCCAGCTAGCCGTGCTATCTTCTCAGCCCTCCCTCAACTGTCCTGCCTTTAAGAGGACAGCGCAGATATTTTGTGGAATGATCACAATTTGGGTTTGTCTGCTGTTTCCTCGAGATTAGGTTCACAGCAGGAATATCACAGGAGTGAGGCAGTGCTCCTTTGGTGCTGCCTACTGTGTGGTAGGCGATCCTGAGTCAAGTTCACTCTCCTGGATCCAAGTAGCATCTGTCAGACTTCTCCACCCAGGGTTACTCTCCCTTCTTTAGAAGTAAGAAGCTCTGGGGAATGACTTTGACAATGTAAATGTCCTAGTCCTCAAACATTCAATCTATTCGTTTATTATTTATCTCAACATGGACCCATGGTTTCCTATTTTATTCAATGATACTGTTCTTATTTATTTTGATGTTCAATTTGCTCCAGATTTGACCAGTAGGAGCCCCTTCAAGCTAGCCTTTGTCCTGTGACCAAGCCAAACATTCCCTGAGCGCTTCCTTGCTCTCTGGCACGGCGGGCTCATCTTGTATTTTTCCTCCTCCAGCCCTGCAATCAGCTTCTCCTCCAAGGAGCCCTAGCTCTGTTCAGTGGAGAACGGAGTTACAAGTCAAGCTCTGGATACCAGGGATGCCCACCACTACTGGGGTGTGGCTGCTTCCAGACCCTTTCAATGACCAGAGTCAGGGAACACACGTGTACACACACAACCACATTTATTTCTGTATCTACCTATATATACTGAAAATCATGAGTCTGCACCGGTATCTTCAATTCCAATGAGACACTCCACGGTTCATTCTGGTTTTCTCCTTTCCATACCATAACTCTCTTCTCCAACAGAGAAACTTGGTTCTCATGATTCTTAATATATACCCTAACTAGGCCCATCCCCCTGTAGTAAGCTTATCTGTCTCCCACTGTCACTGCTTCTCCCTTCGGAGCCCTGAGCATGCGCCCTCCTGACCCCGTCTGGGCCCCACGCCCTGCCGGGCCACCTGTCATGTGTGCACCCTCTGGAACATTAGGCCACGCCTCCCACCACCATGTGGGGGGGGGGGATGACTTCCCCCCCCAGAGGCTGTCACCCAGCGCAGACACCAGGCTCGCGCTGCCACCCCCCACCCCCGTATCACAGCTGCACAAGCCCCTCCTGAGCCACCTGTATGCGTGGGGCCTGGGAGCGCGCCACCCTCTAAGGCGTGCTCTGCGGACCACGCGCCTCCAGCAGCCTAGAATCCCAGCACTGCGCTCACCCCAGAGCTGTGCGGCATGACTCTGCCCTTTAACAGGCTCCCCAGGGATGCACACGCCCACCGATGCTTGAGCAGCAGCACCGGGGACTCGAGCTCAGCCAACTCTTCCTCACCCATCCCCACCCCATCTCAGCCCTGGAATGCTCTCTGTGCCCACCCCCAAGAGACCCAGCCCCTCCCACTTCTCCTCGGCCTTCTCTGGACCCTCCCACTGTGCCCTCTGGGATGCCCGCCCTTCAGTGAATGGGCTGGTGCCTTCTGACTCTAAAATCCCGCCGGCCCGGCCCGCTTTCCTCACAGCCCATTGTGCGCCGGGCTGCGCGGGACGGGCGCTCCCCTGAGGCTGCTCCCCGGCCACTCCACGTCTGGCTCCAGCCTCCAGGTCGCTCTTCAGTCCCTCCACGCCTTCCATGGTGCTCGCGCTCGTAGGGGGGCCTCGAATCGGACCCTCCAGCTCTCTGCTCCGCTGCCTTTTCCCAGTCACTCCCTCCATCTCCTCTCTGGTTTCCCTCATTTGCTTCCAAATCACACCCTAAATCTTGTCATACAATGAAAATACCCTCCCTCCCGGATTTCTGCTTCTGTCCCCAGCCCCACCCCATCCTGAGAATACTCAGGGGGCCTGGGGGCAGCAGGAGGGTCACTGCATGAAAAGGCTCGCACCTCTGCCTCAGCAAGTCTTCCTCCCAGGCTGGGCCGCTTAGCTTCAGAGGGCAGATCAGTCTCACCTAAGCCCCAACTCTAAGCCACATATGCGCCAACACTGCTTTCACTTATTTTACTCATTAATAACTGCAAGTTTCCAGTATAACAGCATTTGTTTCCTTGGCCGTTATTCCTTAGTTTCTCTCTCCTAAAGGGGGGCCCTCAGAGAGGGATGAGCGCCAACAATGACCAAAACCACACTGCAAACCTCGGCTGCCCTTCACTTTCCCACCCATTAGCCTAATCTTACTCAGCAACTTAAATCCAAAACCATCTCCAAAGTTGAGCTCTTGGACAAGTGCCTCTTCCAATAAATATTTTATGGTGAAAATAAGAGGTTTCACTGAATATCTGCATACTTCAGAAATGATTTTTATGATAACAGACAGCTGAAAAGTACAAGGATATGAGAAATTCGTTTGGTGTCTACTACTAGCCTAGATCTAAATAACACAAGGATAAAAAGTCCATTCTGAAAAGTACTCCAGAGGAGGAATCTCTGTGATCTCCCCTAGAACTCCATCCTCAGCCCCGGGACGGCCATGGCCCAGCCTGTGAGGCTGCCGGGGAGGTGCCAGTAAACTGTTACCTCAGGATGGGCTCCAGGTCAGGGTGCCGCCATTCTTCCCTCTTCAATGAGCCCTGATTCAGGGCTCTTAAGATGGTCTTGTCAAAAGTCTCCGAGGACAACTCCTTTGGAAGCTAGGAAAGAAAAACGGCACGACCAACGTTAAGTTTCTCACTTACTGACAAATATGTCACACACCAGAGGCACAAAAGGAAGATGAATGCCTCCTACTCAGAAATCATCCCAAAGCAGTTCCTTTTCTAAATCTTCCCGAAAAGCGGCACTGCACAGGGCACCGCGGGGTCCCGAGGGAAGGGGAGGGGCCGAGGGTGCCGGCAGCACTAAGCCTGCTCTGGGCCCGCCGGCACTCCCCTCCCATCCCAGGACACCGCACCAAGGTTCTTTAGTGAAATGGAGCCTTTTGCAGGGCACAGGGAGTATTATTTTTGTCCTCAAATAGTATTCTGAAAACTGCGATCTCCGCCTTTGTAGTTATCACTTTTGTGCCTTCTGTATCACGTGTGAACCTCAGGCCATGTCAGACTGTCAACGCTACACACCAAATAAAGACCTGGGTGTGAAAGATGGGGTGAACACTCAGAATCTTACATAAAAAGATGAATTGGAGGTTTAGTAACCTTTTCCTCAGTGTGATGGAGGTGGCCTCAGAGCCATGTACAAGAAATCACAAAAAAATCATCAGTTGACCAAGAAAATTTTTTAATTAAATAAAATGACTTAAAACTTTGTTTTTATTAACTAGTTTACCTATTAAAATGCCTAATAAATTGATCCCTTATAAAACTAATTTTCCAAGTCTTTCAAGAAGTCAAAGTTTTAAATTTGACTTTTGATAACGAGTCTTTGCAATTAACTTGTGAACTGCAGTCACTTTCACTAAAATTAAGAATAGAACCATTAACACATTTATCTAAGGTGCCACAGGAATATAACAATCTATACAAATTTGTCCGTTTACATATTAATGTTTAATTGGAGAACCCAAAGTAAGTATTCTTCTGACAAATAAGCATTTTGAGTCAACAATTCAGAAATGGAAAATTTAACAAAGGTAGCGTAAGTATTACTATTTTAGGCACAGTAAGGCTATGGAATCAAGATGTTATCACAGAATGAAGCTCTTCGTGGACCTTTTATTAACGTGGTAAGGTCAAACACTCCGCTGGCATTCCACACACCCACTGTGTAAATCACATCCTCAGACCACAAACAGGAAGAAACATGTTCTGGATCTACACATTTTTCCAAACAAGGAAATGACCATTCATTTCAGTATTTATACTTTGATGTTATCATTTTAATACAGATTTAGAACATTAGGCATATATCACATTACCCATTTTAAACACAATTTCTCCTGAATATCTGTACACAGCCAAAACCAGCTTCAGTGGAGAAGCTTATTTCAACTACCGAATGACTGATGGCTCTTCTAAACACAGGAAGGTGAGAATATATTCATTTTCACCTGGTCAGTGACTGCTCACGTGACTGGGCAGAGTGCGGATATGCAGCCAGTGGAATTTGCAAACTGATTTATTTTCAAGTGCTTTTACCTTCAATATCCAGGGACTACTTCCAGTCCTAGAGGAAGGCATATTCGCTAAAAATACATGTCTCTTCTATACCAGTCACTCGAACTTTCTCACCTGCCTGGTCTTTGTTCCAGCATACCCAGTCCCCCACCTCCGGGGTCCCGGCTCAGCCACAGCACAAGCTCAGCGTGCTGGAAGGCATTCACACCTCGGTACAAGTTCTTCTTTAAAAACACTGAGGCCTGACGGATAACCATCTACAAAATCTCATTACAATTTGGTTTTTGCAACTCTCCTCATTAATCCATTCATTCATTGAGTCAACATATAGTTCAAACTCCGACCCTGTCCTAAGTACTGTTTCTGGCACTGTGGATACAGCAGTGAGGATGAAACAAGAACCCTGCCTTCATGGAGCTTCCTTTCTGGCAAGGAGAAACAACACAGGTGCCAGACACAGCCGTCAAGGAGCAGCAGGGGAAGGAGGCCAGGATGTGGAGGACAGAGAGGCTACTACTGATATGGAAAAAAGGATTGGAAAGCACTGACCTCAAACTCACTACAGCAAACTCACTGACCCTTCTCACTATAGCAAACTTTAGGTGCAGTTCAACAGCCTCCACAGAAGTTAAAGACTGTTAGTATGTACAGGTTGTCAAGCAGACAGCTTATGATCTTACCTTTTGTAGATGATTTTAAAAGGAAGATGAAAAGGAAAAGAGACATATGGTAAACTTGAAAGGATATTTCATAATCAGCAATTCATTCCTAGAAGTATGCTAGTTGCCAATTATTTCATATAACCTGATAAGGCATTGGTCCTACGAAAAAACCACTATATTCAGATGTTGGCTAAGTAGGGGGACCATTAATTACTGTGATTCTGAAGAGCAAATTATTTATTTCGGGCTGCATTTTTTTTAAAAAAACACCTAAGCCTTTAGAGAAATTCTGTGACTGAAAAATGAAATCTGTCAAGACAAACAGTAGATAAAGTTTAGGGAAATCCAGAGGAGAGACCCTGTCGGGCGCCACGCGCAGAGTCACCAACAATATACATCTCAGCAAGGAACCAGGAATAAGGTTCCCCCCCCCTTTTTTTTTAATGTGGAAAACCATCAATTCCTTATATTGGTAATGTAAGGTAACAAAATCTATGTTTAGAATAACATGACATTTTCTACATCAATGTTCATGAAGAGTTGTAAGCCAGCCTCTATATACACGCTTTAATTTTCCTGGTGTTTGTTTTGGTACTAAGGTTTTTGGATTCTGTATACCAGCAGTCCCCAACCTTTTTGGCACCAAGGACCGGTTTCGTGGAAGACAATTCTTCCATGGACCGGGGCGGGGGGTCGTGGGATGGGATGGTTCAGGCAGTGATGCCAGCGATGGGGCGCAATGGGGAGCAGCAGGGAAAGCTTCGCTCACCGCCACTCACTTCCTGCTGCACGGCCAGCTCCTAACAGGCCGAGGACCGCTACCTGCCCACTGCCCGGGGGTTGGGGACCCCTGCTGTATATCACATAAAAATCGTTTTAACAAAAAAAATCTATACTTTTACCTTCAGCAGAAATTCCTGTAGTTCTTGGTGGGTTTTTGTTACTGTTGTGACTGAAAGATCAGACCAATTTACCTGATTTAAAAAAAAAAACACGTTATACAGTTACTTCTTAGGCAGGAACTGACTGGAAAAAAGCCATGTGTAAAACAAATGACCTTACTTTAACTTTATCAAGATTAACAATTAGAAATATAAAAATCTGGTATTGTCATAATTTCTTCAAAACTGTTAAAATTAACTGTATATTGACATTCTACTTTAAAAAATTTTAATAACTCCTTTCAAAGTGCATGGTTCATCAAAACAAGCTGTCTTCTAAAAATGTGACTATACTTTAGTAATTTTTCAGAAAGGGAAATGTCTTATGTTCCTCTTGGTGACATTGTAGGGACTCTAAAATGACACTTCGACAGCACAGATCTATGCCCCAAGAAAAAAGAAAAACTCGATCTCCTGGAACTTTAATTAAATATACATTCTTAAGAGAAATACCAAGTTTACTGCCCGCCCTTCTTTGGTAGTACTGTATTGCATTTTTATGGGGACTTATGGTTTATGAAAAGATTTCATCTTTATCTTAATGCTTTACAATCCTATTAACGTAGATGGGGCAGACATGACTACCTCTGTTTTCAGATGGAGAAACTAAAACTCAAAAAGGCTAACTTACTTAGATTCAACTCTAGGTAAGCAGAAGAGCCAGAACTAAAATCTATTACCCACCTACTTCTTGGATACCTTTAACTCAGTGGACTCGATGGTAACCCACTAATAATTTCTACTTCACAATTATTTGAGCTGAGTGAATACTTGAACTATGCTAATACATAAGCCTTACCAACCAATCATGCCACAGTTAACCAGATACTTAAGAATACATACAAAAGTTTATCTAGCAACCCTCAAACAAATATCCTTATTAAGTGACACATCTTTTAAATGATTTTTAATTACTCAAATGTTTGTTGAGCAGCTACTTGTGTCAGACACTGTTCTTATGAAAGGATACAGGAGTGGACAAGACAGTGAAGCCTCTGCTGGCTGAGGTCAGAGTCTAGTGCAGGAGTCAGATTAGAGCCAATGAATGTACAAGGAGTTCCATCAGTGATCAGTGCTCCAAAGAAAACGAGCTGGGCATGCAGCAGGAGCTGGGAGAAGCACGTCAGAGGGGTGCCAAGAAAAGCCTCAGAGTAGGGGCCGTCGAGCCTGTGTGTGACCTGAAGGGACGTCAGCTGTGCCAGGGTCTGGGGGAATATCGTTCCAGAGCCAGAGGACAACGAAGGCCTTAAGGAAGGAATGCGCTTAGAGCTCCAGCAACAAAAGGAGAGCTGGTCTAAATGAATGACGAGAGCAGGGGGGCTTGTGTTAAACGTCACAAAACGTAGGTGAAACATGGAGATAAGGACTTAAAATTTGAAAACTGAGAATATTTCTCACAGAAGAAGGCAGAAGCCAGAGTCCTGAAACTCCAACTAATGTACTAAGCAAGTCAGATATGGCGAGATGCAGAGGATGAAGATTCCTGCTCTCTATGAGATGACAGCCTTCTGGAAAGAAAAATCATGTAACCCAAATTAAGAATCTGGGAAAGGGATGATGGTGGTACACCTGGGATGAATGAAAAAACATTCTGCTGGAGGATCAGAAATGACTTTGTGAGGCAAGTACAGCTAACGTTGGGCAAGCAACACCTTTGGGTAGGAAGTGAAGTGAGGATGCACAGAAACACAGCGTCCTTCCATGTGGCTTCAAGGCGTGGGCAGTCCCACATCAGAAGAAAGTGCCTGACAGCAAAGCCCGAACAGGGAGGAAGGAAGATGCCAACACGGAATGCACATCATAGTCAACAGGCAAACAGGAGCGGCGGGGACTAACAGAGCTGGGCTCTGCAGTTAATCAGAAAGCTGTGTGAAGGACAGAATGACAGCAGAGCAATTAGAGATAAGAAAAGCCAACAAAGGCCAGAAAATAAAAGCCTTGGAGAAAGAAGAGGAGGAGAAAAATACCAGGAAAAGACAATATCTGTGATCTTGATTTTTAAAAATACTGGTGAATGTTTACTTTCACTTTTTAAAGATATATCTTACACCTTAAATCTAAGGCTCTTATTTCTTTTTAATAAAACTGTCAGAGTAACTTTAATGTGATACAATTTTTAACACTTGGCAAACCATGCAGTATATACTGAAAACAGTACATTCCCTTAATTCAGACAAACACAGACATGGGTATAGCTTCCCTTAAATTGGCAAACCTGCCATTAAGTTGTTCCAAAGATCAATTTTCATTCTTTCCAAAAGATCATTTAACATAGTATGAGATATCTTTTTGGGTGATGAGAGTAGCTTACTTTGAAGGTGTACTCCCAATATTTGTCAGCCCTTTTTCTCTGGACTCCTTTCAACATTATCTTCTCAATGTGTACAGCTGAAAGAAAGAAAACATGCTGACTTGTTCTACAGAGACTAGATACATATTTCAGTTACCCAACCTGACAAAGCCAAACGATTAAGCTATTTATCTTCATCTTTACTACCAGCCTTAATCATGAAATAAAACAAAAAAAACCCAGAAGCACAGCAATGTGCTGTCCATCCATGAAGTAATTTGTTTCTATATCCACTAAGCATGCTGAATGGCTGAAGTCATTTCAAGCACTCTGCTAAGCACCAAAGATAAATAATAAAAGGCGCCTGCAGTGAAGATTATTTTTCTAGATGAAATCTTCAGAACTGTTAATTCAAATTACCACAAATACAGCACTTTAGAGTCATTCAGTTATTTATGCATATTAGGTGTAAACTAGAAAATGTTTTTTGGTTTTTTTAAAATTGTGGGGGAAAAACCCTTCAAAAGTAATATGAACTGGTAAAAATTTCCTTCCAATTGAGAATTTAAAAATTGGTTTTTTCGAATGTGACCCTTAATATCATATAACAGTAACACAAACATAACATTATAATAAACTATGATGGTTCACTGTAGCAACATTTTTCACAATTTATTATACAGATAAAATAGTGATTATAAATTACATTAATGGCTTAAGAACAATTACTCTGAATTGAACTAGATAAGATGGTCAGCTTACTCGTGAAGTAATAAGCAAAAGTGCAAATCCCCAAACTACTCATTTCATACATCCTTCAGTAAAAGTTATCACCTTAGCAAGTAAATCTCTTTACAAATTGAAAAGAGCCAGTCTACTAAGCATAATATAAGGACTTAAGGGGGAAAAAAAAAAAAGATTGTTGCTCACAGTGTAAGTAGAAGAAATAGTCATGAAGATGATAAAGGTCACAGGGAAGAAGTTAGGAAAGTGACTCAACAGAAGGTCACTGTTGGATTCAGGGGACAGGAGATGGAGAAGAAAAGGGAAGGACTCACTCTGCCTTAAAAGAATAAGTTAAAATAGGCGAAGTAGAATATACAAAGTAACAAAAGTATACAGGAAGAATTAAGATTGCTGTAGATCACAGAAGGTGGGCACTGAGAAAGCAGGAAACGTAAGATTACAGAAATTTGCTGGTAAACAGGTATAATAAACTAAGGAGATACCATTACCAGTATTTTGTGTTAACTTTCCAAATGTATAATGTTTGGTGGCCTGCTTCTGGACCAATTTCCCTTGGTGGGTGAGAAATGTTGAGAATGGGACAAAAGAAAATCTCAGAAGCCAGGTTAGAAGCCTTCAACTGCTCACAACTGCTGCAGTATGATAAAAGCCAAAGTGGGGAAGTGAGAGAGTCTGCTGTTTCCAAAAGCTGTTCTATTAAATCATGTGAAGGATGATGCTATTAAATAAAAACCACCTGAACTAATCAATGTTCCAAAATATGAAGCAGCTTTACTTCTAGGGAAGGGGACCACTGGGGCAGTGTGGGTACGGGAACACGGCTATGGCTTCAGCCTTGATTTCAAGTTATACCTGCTGTGATCTATCAGAATCAAGATGAGGAAAACAAAGGAGTATGTGGTGAGGAATGGCTGATAACGGGAGATCCCCTAACCCTCATAAATTAAAACTGAAAAGCATGGACTGTGTACATTTGTTTACAAATTAAGAATAAAGGAAAAACCATCTATGAGTACGTTACAGTTAATTGTTACCTTTTTGATGTAGTCTTTATGGTTTTTTTTTTAATATCTTTACTTTTTTTAAAAAAAGGACCTTCACGGCAAAACCAAACTCTGCTCTAGGTTACTGGTAGGCTCACTGAGCCTGGCTGAAGCAGTTCATTCATGATTCGAGTAGTTTAATAGTCTTGAATAGAAGTGGTAATTCTGTAAACATTTTCTAAACATTAAACATTCACACCTATTTTTCCTCCGTGAGGAAAAATGCATTACACGAAAGGATTATTACTGGAATTAAAAGGAAGCAAAACGACATCAATTCAAAGCTGTTATAACTGAGTGTGATGCTAACTGTACATCCTTCACCCTTCCAAGACCACCCAAGTGGCAGTCAACATTTGCCATTTCAAATTTCCCTCAATACAGGTTAACGGACTCCCCAGATGTGAGGAGAAGAGAATATCTGAACTCTTTTCTTTTCAGGTGGCAATGTCCTTTCACTCCTCCACCCAGTCCCCCTGAAAACTGCATTACTGCAGGAAGAACGGGCTTGTAAGGAATTTCTTCACTCTCTTGCAGTGAGCTTCTGTAAAATTAATTTCTTCAGTAGACACTGAGCACGTTCTACAGATAAAGCACTATGCTAATACTCTGGGAGTACGTTAAGGTCTTTGTCCTCCAGAAGTATGCAATCAGATTTAAGACAAGGGACCACAAGGCAGAACCATGTAAGCATGGGCTGGGACAGGGGCTGCAGAGCCAGAGCCCAGACACAGAGTCAAGGAAGTGGGAGGGCTGGCATTTGAGCTAAACCCAGGACCTGTAGGATTTCTCTACTTCAAAAAGGAGAAAGAGGAGTGAGTTAACCAATGTCAGTAGCGCTCTGCAATCTTTTCGTGTACAGATGTTTTAAAGTTGAGGAAAAACACAGCATACCTTCTCGCTGGGTTCTATGAGGTGCCACAGTAAGTCCATCATGAGGTATCGGGGCTTGTTCCATTAAACTGGCCTCATTACTTTGCATATAATCACCATGAGCAGAGTCATTCTAGAGGAGAAAGAGGGGCACATGTTAATCTATATCAGAGACTAAGAATAGTGAATGCCACAAAAATAAACCAGATTAAAGTCCTACTTTTAATAGCAATAATTTTAATAGCAATTTTTAGAGATAAAATAGGTGATTACACATTAAGAGCAGAAAGGTACAGTGTCAGAGCAGTGGGGAAAGAAGTATCAATATTTATCTTCATTTAATGGCAATATTCTATCCATTATTTACTGTCCCAGTTTCCTGGGACACCTTGCAAACTGCTATTCAGAACTGCCAATGATGTCAATTCTTTACCTAAGTGAACCAGGATCGAAGAAATAAATATAAAAAGATGGTACCCTTTATGCTATTCCCCAGATGTAAGGGTATTTGTATTTTTTATATAATTATGCAATTTTTATTCATTACTTGGTCTTAGTGACAGTCTAACAAGACGCTTTGTTAGCAAAAGTATCATCAATACACAATTCTAAACAAGAATGTGTGTGGACAATGACCTTACTATTAATGTTAAACCATCTAATAGCAACCGGGTGCTCTAAATCTGAATTTGCTCAGCCAATCGCTACCATTAGTGAACTAGAGGTAAGTTTCACCCCAGAACTGCTACTTGGAGTAATGAAGAGCATGCTAATCTTACACACAGCTCTCAGAATTCAAGTATTGTCTTGTATATATTGTTACTCTAACCCACTGGGTAAGCCAAAAATTAAAACAGCTTTATCACAGTTCTTTATCACAACTCACACCTTATCCTCCCCTTTATGTTCAGAATCTCAAAACACTACTCAGACCCAAATTATCTCAGTTACAGGAACCAATTACAATTTTGCAAATCTGCAATAAATAAGATACGTTAATTTTTTGAACTGTATAGAGAAATGAAGTAAACAGAAGACCCTAAACTTTCCAAGAATCCTAATTTAAAGACACAGACACAGAGAATGGACTTGAGGACACGGGGAAGCAGAAGGGTAAGCTGGGACGAAGTGAGAGAGTGGCATGGACATATATACACTACCAAATGTAAAACAGATAGCTAGTGGGAAGCAGCCGCATAGCACAGGGAGATCAGCTCGGTGCTTTGTGACAACCTAGAGGGGTGGGATAGGGAGGGTGGGAGGGAGACGCAAGAGGGAGGGGATATGGGGATATATGTATATGTATAGCTGATTCACTTTGTTATACAGCAGAAACTAACACGCCATTGTAAAGCAATTATACTCCAATAAAGAAGTTAAAAAAATATATTTTGTTCTATAGTCTCATCATTCATTCTGGCCTGTCAATGAGTGTGGGTTGCCAGTTGACACCTCTATTTCTAGGAATAAGGCACCATAATAGGTACTCTTGGGAGCAAAGCTTCAGCCTTATAGTATGTCTTGTTCTAGAAACCCAAGGAAATAAAGACTGTCTACACAGAAACACTTAAGAAGGGGAGCACTGACCTCTTAAGTCAACATCCAACTTTCGAATGTCATTCACCAACTTTCAATATTACTGAATAAAAAAAAAGTGGATACAGGAATTCTTCTAACAATAACAAAATCATGTATTTCCTAACCCAAACCATATAATCATTTAATACAAAGTAATACAACCACATTGGCCTAAAATTGCTGTAAATATGTCAAAAATCAATATAAATAAAGCACTGTAATCCTCTCAAATACTTGTGTAAACTGGAAGTTTAGCTTAATAGGTCAACCATTTTATAGAGAGTATTTTCCACACTGTTCATATGTAGTTCATGAATTAAAAATAACACCTTTAAATATAAATGAATGCAAAATATAAAAGAAACAACAGTTTTCATCAGGGAAATGAGAAGCAAAACTACAATGAGATACCACTTCATACCCATCAGAATGTCTATTATCCAAAAAATGGACAAGTACTGGTGAAGATGTGGAGAAATCGGAGCCCTTGTGCATTGCTGGTGGGAGTGTAAAACAGTGCAGCCACTGTGGAAGACAGTACAGCAGTTCCTCAAAAAAATAAAATTATCATATGATCCAGCAATTCCACTCCTAGGTATATACCCAAAAGAACTGAAAGCAGAGGCTCAAGCAGATAATTAGTACTCCAATGTTCATAGCAGCATTATGAACAATAGCCAAAAGGTGGAAACAATTCAAATGTCCACTGATGAACAGATAAACAAAATGTGGTATAAATACAACTGAACATTACTCAGCCTTAAAAAGGAACAAAATTGACACATGGATGAATCTTGAGGGCATTATGCTAAGTGAAATAAGCCAGACACAAAAAGACAAATACTGTATGATTCTACTTATATGGGGTACCTTAGAGTAGTCAAATGCATGGAGAAGGTAGAATGGTGGCTACCAGGGGCTTCAGAGAGAGGGGAACGAGGGGTAGCTGCTTAATGGATACAGAGGTTCAGTGCGGGATAAAAGAAAAGTTCTGGAGATGGATGGTGGTGATGGTTGCACAACGGTGTGAACGTACTTACTGCCACTGAACTGTACGCTCAAAAAAGGTTAAAACAGCAAATTTTGTTATTATATTTTACCACAATAAAAAATTAAGAAGAATAATTTTATCATGTTGTCTCCACAAATTTTATATTGAAGCAATTGTGTGAAAGTAGTTTGCTTCACAATCAAAATCACATTTTTAAAGCCTGAAGTTACTTTAAAGAACACAATTTAAAAACCAAGTAAAAAGCCTCCTAGTTTAATAAGATAGGCAGAAAAATGGTATTTGACCAAGGACTGAAGTTCGTCAACCCATGAAATATCTACTAATTAAGTTTTCTGCCCCCTCCCAACACCAAGTCTCAGCATGTACCAAAGCTATAAAATCATTTAGACTAAATTTAGAAACTATAAAATTTTAAATTTTATTAATTCAACAAAAATTTAATGCCTCATGAGCTACAGAGATCAGAATCACGGTGTTTATTGGTCCCAGCGTGAACGGTGGTCAGTTCTGCCGTTTCTCCTCTCCTTGTCACGCGTGCTTTGCTCTGCGTAGAGGAAGGTGCCATAAAATCTGAGAACTACTGGTTCAATGGAATCGTACAGGAAGGAATTATGCCCACTTTTTCTATTAAGTTCAGATTCCCAAGCAAATGCAATATAGACGACATGCCAGAATTGGCATTTTACAAAAAGAATCAGGACCAAGTAGAAAGTGGGAGAATTTTCTCTGCTTGGATTAAGAAGACGAAGTTTAAAAATTCTAAGCCGGCAAAAGAATGCACAGGAACAAAAAGAGCATTGGTATGTGTGTGCCCTTCTCCTTTCTATAACTCATTTGAGTGTGTAAAGCTTTTTCTGACCTATGGCGTGCTCCTGGTTAGCTCAAATCCACATGTCACGTAATATATCTCGTTCATTCTAGAGATTGCTCAGATTTCAATTTTACGCATGTAGAGCCATCACAATTACATACTTGAGATCTCTTAAATGTGGAGAAAGTTTGTGAAATAGTCAAGTGACTGGACAGTCCTAAAAAGATTCTTCTCTGAAAATACATCATTAGAACAAAGATCACACTGGTCTCATTTTACATTAACAAAGGTCAAACTGTAGGTTTATTTTAGCTCATCTACCAATGTTCTACACATTCCCTCTTGTCCTTTGATGCGGACTGTACATTTTAAAATACCAAGACATTCTTTCTAAGAAAGAAACAAAAAACAAAAGCAGAAAATGAATTTCTTAGTTTTTTTTTACTAATTTTACTAACTTCAGAAGTTTTTACACTCATCAAATCAGACTTAGAATTTAACACTAGTATATATAACAACACCACCTTATTAAGCTTTTGTGGTAGATGAAAGATAGCCAAAAATACTTTTGATACTCCTCCCACTGAAAGGTGGGTCTAATTACCAACCAGTGGATCTGGGCTGACTTTAGAGACCTGACTGACCAGTAGGATGGGATGGAAGGGATGTTCCTGGATGGCTATAGATAGGTCATAAGAAGCCTTGCAGCTGGGCCTCTGGGAACACTTGCTCTTGGAGTCCTGAGCCAGCCTGTGAGGAGTGCAATTCTCCTGAGGCTGCCATGCCAGAGACCATGCAGAGAGAGGAGAGGGGTAGAGATGCCCCCAGTCCCCAGCTGTGTCTCCAGACATCCTGGAGTAGAGACAAGTCGCCCCTGCTGTTAGTTACCTGTCTAAATTCCTGGGCCACAGAATTATGAGAAATAATAATAAAATGGCTGTTGCTTTAAGCCACTAAGTTTTGGGGTAATCTGTTACAGTTCTAGGTTTTAGATTCTCTTCTTTAAATAACCAGGATTGTACCTAAAGCATATGCTATTATTTAAGCAAGATTCATAGAAAGTCTTCCTTTGAATGTCAGAAAATGATTCATTATTAGAAACATTACTGAGATGTCAAATTTCATCTCTTTTGGTAGAAGAAGAGGGAAGAAGCTGAGGCGAATTTAAGAATTATTGTCTGTCTCTTTAATTGAGAGGATGTGGTAGAAAAGCAGATATCTGTCTCATCTTTACTCAATGAAACAGTATAACCCAACCCAAAGAAATGCCTTGAATCAATCTATAGCATCTGATAAAAGGCAAGTTCTGGTGTGAGAAGAAACATGGATGGTAAATGTATTAAAGTTATGCCGCAAAGAACAAAACTGACCCAACAGTGCAGAAAGGAGGGAGCAATGAATCAGCAGCTTAGAAACAGTATGCCATTTGGGTTTCTGCTATGGATTTCAGTATGGATTTCTGCTATGATCATGGACTCACTTCCTATGTAATTTACTGTTTAACTAGAAATGTGCGAATAAGGTGATTCAGCAAGACGAGTGTGGTAGAATTCACTATGTTAAAGCATGGGTAAGCGCACTCTAGTTATTGAATGTGGGAGGAAGTGCTAAACTATGTACTGAATCCGTGTATACACTTTGCCATCACAGCCCACAGACCAGACCTGGCTCTGTTAAATTCTTCCTAACATGACATCTCTGAACTGACAGCGGCTACCTGTGTAGAGCAGGAGTGGCCTGGAACTGGGTGCATCAAACAAAGATGGGAGTGGGAAACTTGATTCACTGTAACTTTCTATGTATTCTGGGGAACTCTGAATTTATTACAAATAAAAAACATTAAAATTGTCGATGTCATCATCTTTTCTAGAGAACTGCTCTTGTAGGATGCACAATTAGGGAAGATCTAGCAGAAGAACACTGATACAAAAGCCTACTGGGGATGAGGGGAGTATAGAATGAAAGAAGTGAGGGCAGCAGTTTTTACCTGGATGTGATGTTTACGAAACTCCCTTTGTGTTTCTGCTCTTTGAACCTCAATGGCGCCATCTGTAGCTGATAGGTGGACTGGTGAAAAAATATAAACTGTATTGGACTAGAAAGGTATAGAATGCAGGGAGTAGTGGTAATGGCTTCTGGCCTAGACCAAAGCTGGGGTGCCCCCCTCTTTAACATCAGCGTCTGTTTCCTTTACCAACCTTCTGCTCTCCTACCACAGAAGGGGAAAGACCTCTTCTTTTACCCTAGAATTAGGAGGCTGAACAAGAGCTGCTACATCCCTGGGCTAGCAGCCCCCAGATTTTTAAATCCCCACTTTGCCAGAATGTTTCTTGGGTGAGTTGAAAAGAACGCACCCATGAGCATGGGTACAAAAGGATCTAACGAGGATGTGTCTCTCCTCCCTAGCCCGTATATGACCGAACTGCCCTCTCCTACACAGCCCCACCCCACAGGAGACACCAAAGGATCTTGGTAGGAGGTGAGCCTGGGCTCAGGAGCCTGACCGCCAAATGGCCCTGCACGGACTTCTAGCTGAAGCACAGCCTTCACCCCCAGTGGAGAAATGTTCCTGGGACCATGTGGAAATTGTAACTTATAAAGCTTATGAAGCATCCTTGACAGAAAGTGACTTATAGGTCGGTAATTATTAGTGTTGGGAAACACTGCATTAGGACTTGTGTTCAATACCAACTGGGAGAACAGGCACCTTCCCCAAACTAACAAAACCACTCAACATCACCCTCTCTGTAAGTGTTTGATCTCTTTCCTGAGGAAGTCTTCTCCAAACACCACAGCACTGTGGCTGACACACGACCATGCTGTTCCTTCCAGGACCACTAGAGAATTTCAAGCATTTGATACCCAAAACAAAAATCAGTTATACTGAGGGAACATTATGCTTCCTAACGCTCCCAATTTAAACGTTCCTAACAAGAAACATAAAAACCCCACAATTCTTAGATTATAAACTGCTCACTTGAGTGACCAAAGTTTTTAACTTTCAGATCATAAGCAAGGTACTATCTCAATTCCACATCTGGCTCCCACCACCCCTCAAGCAAATCACGGATCAGAGATCAACACTGGGCGACAGTAACTACGATTACCCAAACAATAATACAGTTTGTAAGTTGTGACTTTCTCCATCCTATCAAAACATCACCCATAGGTTTGCACCAATATGCACCCCTACACACAAAAACTTAGTTAATTTAGGGAGTGCTGTACATAACACACGACCTGATTTTGAAAGAATAATTAATAAGCACAACTATTCAGCATTCACTCATTGAAGCTTCAGTTCAAATCTATACTGTTCCATGCTTTCTACCTAAAGGAACAATTCCTTCTATTATTTCCAAAACAACTGTGCCTATACTACATGGCTGCAAGTAACCATAAGGTAGCTGATAATTCACCAACCCCCCCCCCACCAAAAAAAAATCACTTCCTGATGCACTTTGTCTTACAGCAATTAATCATAATGGTATTTTTCAGAGCTATATTTTTGTTTGTTTGTTTTTTTGTTTTTGTTTTTGTGGTATGCGGGCCTCTCACTGTCGTGGCCTCTCCCGTTACAGAGCACAGCCTCTGGACGCGCAGGCTCAGCGGCCATGGCTCACGGACCCAGCCGCTCCGCGGCACGTGGGATCCTCCCGGACCGGGGCACGAACCCGTGTCCCCTGCATCGGCAGGCGGACTCTCAACCACTGCGTCACCAGGGAAGCCCTCAGAGCTATATTTGAAATATCCTAAGCATACGAAATTTTGACTGAACACTTACAATATATGCAATGTTGACCAAAAAATGAGACGTGATGCCTGAGTCTTTGGGGAACTTATAAAATTGACCTTCCCTCCTGGATTTTAAGTTAAAAATAACTCAAAGTAAAAGAAAAAAAAAAAAGAATCATAGGATACGTAGCGAAATTGTAACACAGAATATACACGCTACTGGAATGCAGAGGCAGTGAAGAGTCTTAGGAGAAGATTACCACACGGACAATTCCAGAGAACAACATCCAAGAGGTGATGGCATGAGTCAGCCTTGAATAAAAGAACAGACGTGAGAGGAAGGAGCAGAAGAAAGATTTTGAGTCCAAAGACCTAGTAGAGACCACGTCCCATCAGTCACTGTAAGAAAACATGGTATGATTAAATATTGCTTTAGGAAGATGTATCTGGCAGTGGTATCCAACAGGTAAGAAGTGGGAAGGCTGAAAGCAAGGGAATCAGAGGTAAAAGTCCCAAAACAGAATGGTGTCAGCAAGGATGAGAAAAGGGGGGATCCAGCATATGAGGGGTGGAGAGGATTAAGATTATCAAGCAAATCAGAGTGACTAGGAATATGATGGTACCATTGAGAAAACTGGATGAGTCTGGAAGATCTTTTTTTTTTTTTACAAATCAGTGATGCATTCTTTTCATACATATGAATTTAAAGTGACAGTGAACATTTCAGGGAGACACACAAATTTCCACTTGCTCCCACTGCAACCAGTTTCTTTCATCTGACCTTCAAGGCCCTCTGTAACCCAACCCCTATCATCTCTTCAGGCTTCTGCATTTCTGTTCATCCACTGCAACCAAATTGTGCTATCCACTCTTGGAACCATCAATAGACAGATGGGTTGACCTATCTCACTCGTGTTTACCAAGCATTTTCATGTACGTTATCACGTTCATCTTCACGGCAGTTACATGCAATAAATGGTGATGAGATCCCTATTCAATACTAGGCAGTCTGAAACGTGAAAGGCCAAATAACTTGCAAAAATGACCTCTTCAAAACCTAAACCTGACCTCAAATGATTTCTTGAATGAGCATTAAACAGGCCCAATGAACTAAGACATTTAGAAGGGCATTAAAGCCAAATGTTCCCTGGAGCATAGGAAGAACAGAAGGAAACGGACTACCGAGCACCCAGCAGCTCTGCCACCTGTAACATAAACACCCGATTAGGCACTTCCCTTCTGGAGTGACTGTTTACACAGCCTGGATGAAGGTGGCTTGTGTAACAAAGCGCTCTCTGTGAAGAAAGGGAGTGCTGTGACAACACAGTCCTCCATAATGGAAAACACGGTTGATAAAAGTGAAACTCAGTCTGCTTTGAGGGTAGTTCAGGCTTTTTCTGCTTTTCTTAAAAAAAAAAAAAAAAATTAAGCTTAATATTTCTCAAGAATAACAAAAATATTAAATATGCTTAAACATCAGCCAATTTAATAGCTTCTATAAAAATGTTTAATTATCCATGGATTCCAGGCTGCACTCTGAAATAAACGAAAAATTACATAACTTAACAAAACTGCAAAATAGCTTTACATCATCCTAACTAAATGTGAAAAAGATTTAAGCAGATTATGGTTGCACGGGAGTTCATGATAACCCAAATTCAAAATATGTATTTTCTCTATTCCCATCCCCAAATCCAATATGGGGAAAATACATATTTTAATGATTTGTGACCCAGAGAAATGCTTCCTTTGGGCTTATCTGTAGCATACCAGATCTTTACAATGTAAGAATTAACAAAACTGCCCCAAATGTGTCTCATACATCAGCTTAATTACTTAACCTTCCTGAACACCAATCAATTTAGAGGTATGGTAATAGAGAATACAGAAAATACTATTATGTATAGACTTCTATTAGGCTTAAAAAAAGAAAAGAAAAGAAAAGAAAACCTACTCCTGAAAACAACTGATGTAACAATCTGGATGGCTGCATCTTAGTGGAAAAGAAAACGCACTGAACGTCATTCTCAAAGAATTTGTGCTCAAGACAATGTGAATTATTTTGCATCATATCCCCTTAATTCAATCACCATAACCTTAAAAATAAGTTATTATTCCCATTTTACAGATCAGAGTGAGGCTCACGGATTTAAGTGTCCTGGTTAATATTACAAAGTAAGTGGCAGAGCTGGAATTTAAGCCTCCAAGTCTAGTGCTATACTAAACATGGCTATCACTCTTCAAGGCTTTGATAGCCTCTACAACACACTTCCTGTCCCCTATCCCATAAAAAAACCCCACAAAAGGTAATTAAAAACAAACGATATATATTACATTAGTTAATTTGCAGAAAAATTAATGGTATATTAACTTACGGTATAAGTGAGATTTTCCCTGAGTTCTCCTTACCTGAGAAAACCACTGCAGAGAAAAATGTAAGTAACTGGAGGAGGATACCCAATAGCTCCCATTTGCTACTAAAATAATCACTGCTTAACTGTGATCTTCTAAAAGCCTCTCCCCAAAGGCATTTATTAAGTGAGCTGTTTGTATTCTTTGCTGCAGCCAAAGCAACCTAAAACTTCCCGTAAGTCATGGCTAGTATACCCTTACTCTAACAGAGAATTAAAAGACGATTAGCTCTACTTCATCCATTTAATATAACTGATGCTTAAGACACTAGTGAAGAAATACAATTATTCCTAAGCAATGAAGAAGTTACAAGTATGGGTCTGAAAGGTTACTTCCGGGGCCAAAAAAGGCTGCCACAAGAACTCCCCTTTGCCATTCCCAGAGTGCACCATGCAATCCACAGGGTTCTTCGCTCGATCCTTCAACTCCGCCTCGCCCAGCGAAGGCCTAAGGGACACCCCCTTGGAAGCGCGGCCCGTCCTCAGCCCGCTCCCTCGGGGGCGGGCCCAGCGCCAGTCACGTGGGAGGCGCGCGGCCGCCATCTTGCAGGGCGGGCGAGGGGAGGAACCCCGCAGGACCGGCCCCCAGTCGCCGTCCGCCGGTCCGCGGCGGCGCGTGACCGCGCGGCCCTCGGGCGCGAGCCTCGGGCACCTCCCTGCAGACTCGGAGGTGGGCCCTCCCTCCCCCTAGTGCATCGACGGTGCAAGGCCGCGGTACAGCTGGGTTGGACTGCAGTGAACAGGGATTGAAATCAATCCACCCCCATCTGCCGCCTCTAGAGAGCGAGCCTGGGAGCAATAAGATCCGCGGAAATGTCTTCAAGTCCATAACAAGCCACAGCTGAGGGCCTCCGAGTCCACGCCAACAAGCAGAAAGTGTGGGGCAGTAACAATTTAGTGAGACTTAAGTGACTTGTTACGGTAACCCTAAACAACTACTGGAGAAAAAAAGTTCATCACAACACCAACGTCTAGAAATAGCTTTCAGTGTCACCTGTAGTGTGTGTATCCCCTATTATTTATTCCCCCACTTCTACTGATAGCCACAGCACAAGGCACTGCCTGAGAAGTAATGATGTGCTGAAATTAATGGCAGGATGCCCAGCCTCACTCTGTCCACTCTTCCCAGCACTCACTGGTTGCCAGAAAAGGCCACACACTGCAGTCACGATAAAAATTTCATTACTGTGGTTTTCGTGCTTCTCTCTCCTTGTCTAGTCACCTTCCAACACATTATAAGCAAATTTTAAAGGCAAAAAAAAAAAAAAAGACTCAGCTTTAAAACCAGAAATCGGTTACCCTTGTTGGAATGATACGAATGGAATATAAACTGCTCCACTGTGGGACATTTTGATTATATCTACACTCTAAGGTTATCTCTACAATATATACTATTACAAGAAAACAATTTTTTTAAAGATATATAAGTACTGCTTCTGAGTTCAGACTTGCTTCTCTAAATTTAATGACGGGTGCAGGATTTTTTTGGAATTATTTTAGTGAGTAGGCTGAAGAGTGGTAAGGGCTTATACCATCAGTATACACAGTTGCATGCTAGTAGTAGACATTGGAAAATATTTCAAGCTCACCAAGAAAATTCTGGATACTAGCGTTACTACATCTGAGTTTGATAAAGTATGTCCTAAAATGTGAGTTAGTCACTTCACAGAAGCCTCGTTATAGAAAGGAGGGGTTCAGCCTAGATTATCCCTAAATCCCTTCCAGCCCCCAAATTCCTTTCATTCTATGGGTGCTGGGTCCACACAGCCATTAGAGAAATACAATGCCCAGTTTAAATTCCAAGGTATTGAACGTCAGCAGATATATAAGTTTAATTAACTTTCAAGCAAGGAGTGAAAAAACTCCCCCTTTCCATCCTGGAGATCACCTAAGTTAACACGGCATCCAAATAAATACTTTTTAAATAGTTGTGAACCACGAAAATAAACTTACTGTACAGGTTTTACTCTAAATAAAAGCTACTACTCCATAAGATTGTGACGCTCAAGGACTTTATATTGGGCCTAGATTATTATTAAATTGCTTTCGTGGCCAAATAAATTAATTTTCTTTAATGTTTGCGACAAATGACTTATCTTAATTCTCGTCTTCTACACTTTGGTGTTTAATAACTTTTTAGAAAACACTTATGCCTCAGTAAAGGACCAACAAACATCCCCGTACTCAAATGTGTAAGCACGGCTCAAACCCGTTAGAAACTAGGACACGCCAGAGGCAAAGAGCATAACCAACCGCCCCAGGAGGGGTTTCTTTACCCAGACAACCAGCGCTACGACTTATCTAATTTGAGTCATTTCGCGGGTCTCCACATCTGACGTTTTTCTGGGAACATCAAGTTCCCTGAGCAGGAGCCAAAGACCCTACGACTCCCTCTAACTCAGGCATACACTGAGCAAAAAGAGCCCCTCTGTATCAAAGACAGGGCCACACGCCGGGAGCGCACCTTTAGGACGCCTCACCGAGGAGCAAGGCAGAGCCTTACAACGTGTGACCAGAGCGCCAGGAGGCAGGAAAGGGAAAGCTCAGCCCAGGGCTGACTGCGGCCAACACACAGGCTCCCCTAGCGCTTCGCCTTTCCCAGCACGTCGAGATGCTCAAAGCCAGAAAGGTCCCGAGACCCTTCATCCGACAGGGGGACGGGGCTGAGCGCTCCATGTTTTCCGTGGCAACTCCGGCACGGAAGAGACTTCTAGAGCATTCTGTTATGGCGGGTACCCGTGTGTGTAGGGGCGGGGGGGTGGGGAGTGCAACTGAGCGGCCCAGCAAAACGCAGATTAGTGCTCTGGGGCTGGGAGCCTGGGCTGGGGATGCCGAGCCACCTGCGCCGGGGTGAGGCTCGGTCAAGGGGCGTCCGAAAGGCAGGCGGGGGAGGCCGCCCCGCGGGCGTAGGGAGGCTGGCGCGCCTTACCTGGGCCCTGGGGCCGGCAAAGTTACACAGCTCCGCCTCCCCGTCTTCGGGGCTCCCGCGGAGCGCGGTGCGGAGCCTCTCCAGGTGCTCCCTCAGGGTGACCCGCTGGTGGAAGGAGAACGCCGGGTGCAGCGAGGCCATGGTGAAGAGCAGCAGCAGTTCCTCCTGGGCCCTGAAGCCCAGCCCGCCGCAGGGCTGGGGCTCGGCGCCGCCGCCTTCCGGGCCGGAGCCGTCCTTCTCGGCGTCCTCCTCGTTGTCGCCGTCCTCGCCGGGCTCGTCCTCCGCGCCGCCCCGCGAGCCGTCGCCCCGGGCCGCGCGCAGGCTCTTAAGCACCGAGTCCACCTGGGGCAGGAGGCGGTGCAGGCGGCCGGCGGCCTCACGGTTCTCGGAACCCAGCAGCGCCAGGTAGACGATGAGGCGCGAGCGCACTGCGGGCTCTCGGAAGTCGGCCAGCGGCCCCGGGTCCGAGAGACCGTTGGCCTTGGCCTCCGAGTCGCGCAGGTAGTGGTAGTCCTTGCGCGCCAGGTCCTCCAGGCACGAGCCGAGGAAGCGCAGCTCCAGCGGGTTGCACAGGTCCAGCAGCCCGCACATGAACTCCAGGCGCTGCGCCGAGCCCAGCACCAGCCCGAACCACTCATACACCCGCTCCTGCTCGCGCAGCGCCGCCGTGGGCCCGCCGCCGCCGCTCGGCATGCCCGCCCCCGCCGCCGATCCGCCAGCAACAGGCTGCCCGAGCCCCCCGGGTGGCGGCGGCGGCGGCGGCGGCAGCGGGGGGCCCCGCGGCGGGCCCGAGAGCGGCGGCGGCGGCGGGGGTCGGCAGTCGCGGCGGCGACGCGGCGGCGCCTTAGCGCCTGGCCGCGCGTCCGCCTCAGGCTCCTCCGCCTCGGGCGGCGGCTCCGCGGGGTGCGACGGCTTCAGCGGCAGCTTCATCCTCAGCATCCTCGGCTAAGGCGGCGCGGACATGCGAGCGGGGGCGGGAGGGAGGGGCCAGGAGGAGGGGCGGGGGCCGAGGCGGCGGTGCGGCCGTCAGGAGCGGGTCCCCTCCATGCCGCCGAGGGAGGGCCGGGGGCGGGTCTCGGCCGGCAAGGGGGGCGGTGGCCAGCCGGCGGGGTCGCTGGCGTAGTCTTCCCGGGCCAGAGGCGGGGCGTGCCCGCAGTGGCTCCTCCCCCTGGGCTCCGCGCCGGCTCTAGGAGCCCGGGTGCGGGTGGGAGCGAGCAAGCGAGCGAGCGTGTCCTCCTTCTGCCTCCCTCTCCCGTCGTCCGCACTGGGCTGTGGCGGCGGTACCTGAGCGGTTCCCTCGCGAACTGGTGCGAACCGATCGGCTGGGAGAAGAGGAGGAGCGGCTAGTCGGGGCGGAGACGCTTGCGGGCTCCACTCAGGCACTTCAGCCAATCAGCAGCCCGAACCAATGGTTGCGTAGATCTCCCCGCCCCCGAGGCCCGCCTCTCTCCGAGAAGCCACGCCCAACTGGCCTTTAGGCGCCTTCCCTCTGGACGGCTTCCGCGCGGTCCTAATGTCTGGTGGTTGCTGCGGGTCGGGGGGAGGACGCTGTGGGACCGTGGGTGGCGGCTAGATGGGCAGGAGCGCGGCGAGGAGGGTGCAAGCCCCACATGTGAGGAGGGAGGTGGGGAATTGCACCTTTTCCAGGGGCCCGAGCACGGCTTGTGACTACCGACTCTGCCCTACCTCCTCATGGGGGCCGCCGCCCCAGAGCGCCGCCGGGTTCCCTTCGCGGCCGCGTGGTACGCGTCCCAGGAACCGGGCTTCCTCCGGAGGGAGCGCGCTAACCCGCACTTCTTCGGTTCACAGCCCGGCCGACTGTCTGGAAGTCAGCGACAGGACAGTTCCCACCGCAGCTTTACCGGGATCTCTGTGTCGGCTCTCCGGATTGCGGATCGGGGAACAGGGTGGGGAAGCTGGGCTGCGGCTGTGGGTTGGGGGGCCAGGACACCTCGATCCCGGGCGAGCGCTCACCCGGGGCGCGGGCGGCACGGGTCGACGCTGGGGGCGCAGGGGCGACCCGACCCACGGGAGTTCCACGGCCTCTGGACCGAGGCGGGACGCTCGGGTGTGGACGCCTCTGGCCTAACAGTTGCCTCTGGTCTGTAACGCTCTTTGGAAATTATTTCCACGACAGTTAGCAAAAGCCCTCCAAAGCCCCCATCTTTGGGGGATTATTTTATTTTCTACAAAACGTAATATTTTGAATTCCCATGCCGGGAACAGGCTTTCAACTTTTTTTTTTTAAGTTTTCATTTTTAATGTTTAAAGACCTCCAAAATCTCTTCCCTCTCTGTTTGCTTTTTTTTTTAATTTATTTATTTTTGTTTGTGTTGGGTCTTCGTTTCTGTGCGAGGGCTTTCTCTAGTTGCGGCAAGTGCGGGCCACTCTTCATCGCGGTGCGCGGGGCTCTCACTATCGCGGCCTCTCTTGTTGCGGAGCACAGGCTCCAAACGCGCAGGCTCAGTAATTGTGGCTCACGGGCCTAGTTGCTCCGCGGCACGTGGGACCCTCCCAGACCAGGGCTCGAACCCGTGTCCCCTGCCTTGGCAGGCAGAGTCTCAACCACTGCGCCACTAGGGAAGCCCCTGTTTGTTGCTTTTTAAAAACCAATGGAGCCTAAGTTTTTACGGTCCCACTGGATCTTTTGAGGGTTAACTTTAAAAAGGTGGGTTTTAAAAAAAATCCTTAATGTTTTAAATTAGGAAGTCCTATTATAGCTATATTGTGGCAGTATGTAAAAAAAGAATCACTTTTTACGAAAGTCTTTCTGAAACTATTTGGACATCTGTTGGGAGAGCATATGCTGAGCCCTCTTTACCCCACAGCTTTATGCCCTAAGAAGCTAATTTATAATTCAGTAAAAGGCTGAACTAAAGCCTAAATCAGTTTCAGTGATAAAATAGGGAGACAACTGTTTTCAACACACTTGAGATTAGTAAAATATATGAAAGCCATTCTTTCCTGTAATTTGCTATTTCCTTGTGTTCTTTTGGTGTGATGTAGAAATCATTACAATCAGGAGAAAACTTTACAAGGACTTTTATTATTACAGTCCTTGCCCCTGTTTGCTGTCAACCTCACCTGCCCTGGAATCTTCTATCCTATCTCATCTGTTCCCACATTTCTGAAGCTTAGGGTGAAATACTTTAGGCAACCAATAATAATCTTGCTAGATACTCACAGGTCCACAGTGAGTCACCCTGTCTAGATGAGGATCGAGGTGATCCAGGCATATGGTCTTCACCTCTTCCTTGGCAACAAGAAGCCATTTGGTATGAACTCCCCACAATACTTGATCCATAAATTTTGGGTCTGAATTCAGATTTGTAATCAATGATGATTACTTTTGTCCTTCTATCTTTCATCCATATTAGAAAATGCAGTGATCAAAGTGATCAAATCACATACATGACACACAGTGATTTAATGATTCTGGTCATCATCCATCAGCTGGATAATTTGCTATTTATGCCCCAGTACATGGTTTCAGAGGTCCCTCTCCATACCGCTACTCATTAGACCAGGCCTCTGTTTTTTCCACCCCACCCTAAGTGAGAGAGAGAGAACACCTTCAGTTAAGACTAATGTACTACAACAGGGAGGGGCCCAGATGGAAATCCCAAGATGAGGTGTAGGCGTGTTTATTGGAAAAAACTATCCAGATGATTCTAATAAGACATCCTAGCAAGGTATTCCTCCCACCGGACCTACCTATTGGGAACACCTGCTCTAGATTCCCTGGTATTTTATATATTTTCTATATAATCATTCAGATGGGCCAAATAGTATTGCTGTGGTAATGGTGTGTGTGTGTTTGTATCCAGATCTTTCAGAGGAATATATCCTGTAAAAGACATCTTTAAGGACACAAAGTGCTATTGTGTCTTGTCCCTAGATGATACTTATGCATATTCAATATACTTTGTTTTATTTGCCTCTTTAACAATGAAAGATGGTATACCCAGAAGACTGGTTTCAAGTTAAGATTATACTTTGGATTAAGAACCAGCCAGTGTTTGAAGATTGAGGAGACTTTGTAAGCCTTTTGCAGTTGGGTTACTGCAAGAAATTTCACTGAAACCACAATTAATTGGATGGTTCAAGGCAGACTGGTAATGACATCTACTCCATATAAAGGATGCCTAGATACAGCCACGTCTACCTCAGATGATATCCTGCAACAGCTAACCTGATCCGTACCAAGAATTTGTTCTCTTAGTCTTTGTGAATGTTGACCTATCTGCCCCCTTCCCCATTATACCTCCCTGTTTCCTCCATTACAATATAAATATCTTAACATCAACGACCATGTTTTATTCACTTTTATATTTTCACATCTGGAACACAGTAGCTGTTACTAAATGTTTGTTAAATAATGAATGAATAACGCTCCAGGGACCAAAAGTAACTGCTAACAGCTCCTGGGATCACCTGAACCCTTTTCACCTCTAGCAGGGAAGAGAAAACATCGGCTCCCAACCTTGCCAGGCTAGTTCTGAGATTTATTCTAACTGAATTGGCTTCGGTTACATGCCTGTTCCTGATCAATCCTGGAGCCAGAGAAGTGGAGGCAGCTTCTTCAGAACTGTGTGGATCCCCCAAAAGAAATCCAGGGCTTTTGGAAGGAAGGGAAACATGGATGCTGGGGAAGCACCCAACATGTGTCCAGTGTCATTGTACTTACAATCTATAGTTTTGATCACTTAAGTTGTCATGGGTTTAAGGTACCTCAAGAACAATTTTTTGTTTAGTTAGGTCACATATTTTCCTTTTGTTACATCATATTTATTTTAAGAGATTAAATATTAAATTGTCTTTAGAGATTACAGTTAAAAATCTGGTCTAAAGGTCTTGCAAACAACACAGGTAAATTGACATACAACTTAAGGGAAAAAATATTGCGTATTTAAAATTAAAAGGATAAGTTTTTGTAAGGTTTACAAAAACACCCAATATGACAGATTTGAGATAAAAAGAAATCCTCAGTGTTTATGCTGTGGCAGTATTCTCATTGATCAGCTGGCAGTCCATGATCTCATTGATCAGCTGGCAGTCCATGATCTCACTGATCAGCTGGCAGTCCATGATCTCACTGATCAGCTGGCAGTCCATGATCTCACTGATCAGCTGGCAGTCCATGATCTCACTGATCAGCTGGCAGTCCATGATCTCATTGATCAGCTGGCAGTCCATGCCCAATACTGGTATATGGCACCTTTTCTGGAAGGCTACCATTGGGTAAAATTCGGAGTCTCCCTGGAGTTATGGTTCCACTTGTCAGAAAGTTTCTTAGGGACTTAGATTGACCAGGCTGCCTGAGTATTCCCACTTATAAATCAAAACTTTTAGAGAAACCCTGAAATCCACCAATCTTTGAGCCCTGTGCGGAAATAAACTTGATTCTGAAGTGGTTTGGTTTGCAAAATCCTCAGGCTTCTGATTTGTGTTAGAAATTAAGGAGCTGGATGACCTTAGGCACTTGTGTGGTTCTTTGGTAGCTTTGCAAATAGACCTTGTACCCAATCGCTCAAAAAGGCAAGGGCTGTCTCTCCCCCACCACCACCCCCTGCCAAAAAAAATCACATGGCCTTCTAGGGACCTGTGGAAAGGTAGAATTGAAGTTCTGGAAGGCTGACTTGCTAGATAGAAAAATAACCTCTGCTCCAGCAGCATCTCTGGAATAGAATTTGCTGAATTCATGTACTTCTTTAAACATATGGTAACATCATATTATTGGTGAGCTGTTGATTGTCAACCCACCTTAAACCCACCATCTCTTACCCTTTCATCTTCATAAAAGAAGCCTCATTTTTTTTTTTTTCAAGTATCCAGGCTTCTCCCAAAGACCCTGTGTGGCTTGGGGGATACCTTTGCCAGCTCCGTGGATTGAGCAGTAACCCAATCAGGAAAGCCCATACTTCTCTCCAATTGGTTCAGAAACCCAGAATGACTGGGATATATCAAATGGACATACGAGCCAAGAAACTCTATAAAATTGGTACGTGAAGGGGCTCCCACTGGCCAAATCTAGCAGAATTTGAATATCAAAAAGAATAAGATGGAGCCAGTGAATAAAAAAGAATCCAAGTTCATAGGGATTCTCAAAGAAAAAGGGCTGGAGAAGGGTGCATGGAAAGCGCTTCTTTATAGAAGAATGCGAGCTGAAAATTTTAGAAGGAAAGTATCATTTTGCAACCACCAAATGCAATAATTGATCCAGGCATTTTCACCACTGGGTGCAAAGTTGTTGGGAAGCAAAACATTCACAGGTCCTCAAAATAACACCTCACTTAGTTAAAAGGGAGGGATGGTACTTTTACATTAATAAATCTGATGGATACCACCTTAACCATGTGGTCGTGATTAGCATCACCAATAATGAGACAGTCTAACATTCCTCCTCCTGTCATGGATGTCATTGGAAGCACACACTATTTGCAGTATTCTTGCCAAAATGTCTACACTGAATCTAGTCATGGGGAAAGAGACAAAATCTGGATTGGGGACATTATACAAGACGCAGGCCTGAATCAACCAAAATATCAATCTCATAAAAGCAAACACAGGCAGGGGACTGTTGTAGCTTAAAGAAAACTAAAGAGACACGACAACCAAATGCAATTCATGATCTATGATTGGATCCTGGGTTTAAAAAACTCTAAAAGACATTTTGGGAATAATTAGGTAAATTTGAATATGGACTTCTTATTTGATATGGTTACTGTATCAATGCTAACTTTCTTGGGTGAGAATGACATCATGATTGTATAGAAAAATGTTTTCAGTTGGTTCATGCCAAAGTACTGAACGTTGACATGTCATGATATCTACAATTTTATCTTTTATTATATAGAGAGAAATAAAGCAAATGTGACAAAATATTAACAGTAGACAAATCTAGATGAAGGGTATATGCGTGAACATTGTACAATTTTACCTTTCTTTAGGTGCGATTTTTTTTTTTTCAAAATAAAGTGGGAAAAAATGGCAATTGCAAATACACATCCACAGGATGAGTAAAAAAATAAAATTTGTTAATTTAGGAATGGAGTTGAGCACATTTAAAGTCGCTTTTTAAAAACTATTTATTTATTTATTTGGCTGTGCCAGGTCTTAGTTGTAACACACAGGATCTTCATTGCTGCATGCGGGATCTTTTAGTTGTGGCACGCGGGATCTAGTTCCCTGACCAGGGATTGAACCTGGGCCCCCTGCATTGGGAGCTCAGAGTCTTAACCACTGCACCAGCAGGGAAGTCCCTAAAGTTGCTTAATTAACTGGTTTTGTCAATGGGACAAAACATTAATCAAAGTCCCCTTAAAACTATATATAAAATAGAATAATAAGATTTGTAAAAGGAACACAAGCCTAATGGAGAATGGGTTTTCTGAATTTGTTACCTCAATATATTGACCTTTCAAGATATTAGAGAGTAAAGCTGGTTAGAATCAACTTGAAATGGCTTGCAGAGTTATAAGGTGTCCCAAGAGTCAGTTTGTCAATGCATTCTGAAGGAAACCTGGGCCACAGCCAAATGCAAGCAAGGTCATCCTCAGACGGAAATGTTCCTAAAGAAGAGTGCAAAATCAGACTTCCCTGGTGGTGCAGTGGTTAAGAATCCACCTGCCAATTAATCTTCGTAACATTCTATAAAATGGTATATGCCATTTTATAGATGAGAAAAGCGAGACTAAAAGGTTAAGCTATTTTCCCAAGGTCTCATGCTAGAAGGTGACTGATACGTTTCAAACCCTGATTGGCCACCCTACACTGTTTTCAACCATTATACCATCTAGATAATGAATAATTTACCACGTGTTTCCTGACTATAAAAGCCACACACAGTCACTATTAAAATTTTGATTAATAAAAAAAATTTGATTAAAATTAAAATTTTTAAGTAAGCCATAATTCCACTGCCTAGAGGTAACTTATACAATTTATTTCCAATATTTTCCTGTGATTGTATGTGTTTGAGTATGCACACATATATGTGTGTATATTTGTGCAGGGTATATATATTATACACTGTAGTTTTGTGGGTGCTACATTTTTAACTTAAGACTATGTTGATTTCTTAATTTTAATTTTGGATTGTTTATTGCTAGTGTATGGAAATACAATTGATTTTTGTATGTTGATCTTGCAGTTTGCACCTTGCTGACTTGTTCATTCTACTAGTTGTGTGAGTGTTTGTGTATGTGTGTGTTTTAAGATTTTTTACGTACAGGATCATGAGTCTGAATAAAGACAAGTTTTATTTTTCCTTTCTGATCAGTATGCCTTTTTTTTCTTCCCTGTCTGCACTGGCTAGAATTTCTAGCACAATGTTGAATAGAAGTGGTGAGAGTAGACATCCTTACCTTATTCCCAACTTAGTGGGGAAAAAATTCAGACTTTCATTGCTGAGTATGATGTTAGTTGTACATTTTTCATAAATGCCCTTTAATAGACTGCAGAGGTCCCTTTCTAGTCCTAGTTTGCTGAGAGTTTTTATCATAAATAGGTATTGGATTTTGTCCTATACTTTTTCTGGGTCTTTTGAGGTGATAATGTGGTGTATGCACTTTATTCTATTATATGGTGTATTATATTAAATGATATTTAGATGTTGAACCAACCTTACACTCCTGGGATAAATCCCACTTGGTCATAATGTATCATTCTTTTTATATGTTACTGGATGCTGGCCTGGTCTGGCAGCTGTCTCTCATCACTTACTCTGCCTCTCCATGAAGCTGAGGAAAGGGGTGGCTGGGAGCAGCCCCAGGCTAAAATGCCACCAACTTCCACTGATCTCACTGAAGTTCAATAGTTGTCTCAGATAAATTCTTCTCAACTTTTTGTATTTACAGAGTACTGAGATGGTTGTTTTTGATAATTTTGTCCAATTTTATTGTTGCTGTTTGGGGAAAAGATTTGCTGTGCTTCTCCCTCAGTCATTTGGGTAATCCTGCCCCTGCCTTACCCCCTGCCCCCCCAGTTCTTTCTATAGGGATACAATACACATCCCTAACTTTCATTCCACTTTATTTAATGTTTCTACTTCATACAAAACGTAGAAACCTTGTTATATATAGGTTGATTTACTACTGCTTAGGTTCCTATATAGGTTCCTTTGTTGTGGAATATGTAGGTTCATTTACCACTTAGAGACTGTAAACATCCCTACCTCCTGTCCTTTACACTGTGTTATCATATATCTACACACATGTACAAACAACTTTCAGGATTTAGATTAAATAACTAGTAAGCCCCCTTTCACTCAAAATAAGACAAATGCTTTTAGCAGAGAAAAAAAGTTATAACAAAAACTCTTTACATGTGTCCTGCATCTATAAATAGCACGTCTTTGCCTATAGTTTAAAATTCTTCAAAGAGGAAAGAATGCCTTTATATTTTAGGAACTAGTGCCTAGAATAGTAGCTCTAATTCTTTCACTGTATAAAAAGGTGCAGAAGGTTATTTGGGGCAAAGGTATTGTGTGCAGAGTGAGTGATCTGTGTATATTTGTAACACCTTTGCTCTCATGCAATCTCACAGAACTGAACTGACATATCTTTTACACCAGGAGAGAATCAGTATCAGTATCCAGTATTTTGCAACAATGTGATCACTAATCATTAATATCCCTTAGGCTGTTCAGGAAATGGTATATTTTCTATTCCAGACTATTCTAGTTTATAGCAACACAATTGAGGAAAAGTTTTCAGGGTGTGTTTTTTGCTTTGTTGTGTTTATTTTTTTGAGGACAAACAGTTTATTTTTCAGTTCTATCTTTTAGAATGTATTTTCCCCCTAGCCCTAAAAATCACCTCTTGGTGAGGTGTACTGTTAATTTTATCCTATGTGTATGTTCACATGCCTCTGTGTATACCACAGTTCTCTGTTTAAGAAAGTTAATTTTTAGTGATCAGAGAGCACGTTTATCTAACTTGCCAAAAATAGGCACATTAGACTTCCGTTTCATTCCTTGTCTGTAATGTTTCTTACATCCTCCTAATTCTTCTAAAACTTAACCACTCTCAAGGACCAATGTCAAATCTTCACTCTTTCAGGAACTCTCCCATTGCTATCCCACCTGGAAATGGTCTTTTTTTCCTTCCTTCATTTATTTGTTTAGCAAATATGTATTGAGTACCTACTCTTTGTAAGACACTGATTATGTGACAGAAGATAGGTAAAAGTTATTTGTATCAAAGTTATCTGTGTATCTGTATGCACATTGTAGATATATGTTTCTAAATCTTATTTTCTCAGTTAAATTGCGAGTTGCCTGGGGCTGCACCCTCCATCTTATTATTTATTGCATTCCTCATAAAATTTAGCAGAGTGACTTCTATTAAGACTTAAAGGAAAAGTTTAATTTGTATGATGATTATATTTGCACTCTTTCTTTAAATATACTTAAGTATGCAAGACATAAATAGCTCTAATATTTAGTTACACCATTTAATCATTCCACAAAAAATATTCTAATACGGGTATGGAACTAAACTTTAAAGTTGATGAAAACTCAGTCCCCTCTTCACATCTATATAATCACTCCTACCTGGCACTCCCCTCCCCCCAATTATTTTCCCAGGCTCTGTAAGAATGTTGTGTGTGTGCGTTTAAACATATAAATATAAGGCATTAAATAAACCTGGTCTCTGTCAGATTCCCATCTGGTGTGCCGGAGTGTAGGACCCCATAGAAAAAGCACTGTCCTAGGAATTAGAACATATAGCTTCTAATCCTTCACTCTTTTCTACTTCCTCCTTTGAAAAATATAGAATATGGGAGATATTGGGCTGAGCTAAGATCTCTTCTAGCTCTAAAATCAGATGAGCTTATGTGGACTGACTTCTTTGAGTACAAATCAGGAGATGGAACATCAGAATTTAGTGTACAAATGTAGGTTACATCACTTGTAAATTTTAGCCTACTGTCTCCTCATTTCCTTTTATGGCAAACCTTCTTTGTAAATCCTGTTTTCCCAGTCTCGAAGGCCCTCCTCATCTCATCTGTGTTTATCTAGGTCTTACCATCCTTCAGTGTCAGATTCCACCACTGCCAGAGGAATAGAACTCACCTGTCTCCCCAGGCATTCCAGTCCCCACGAGTCTCATCTCCCTCTGAACTGTGGGGGCCCTTACCACCCAGTTCAGCAATGCTGTTCTCCCCCAATTATTTCTATATGTAATTCTTGTCTATCCTATGGGACACAGACCACATTCTATACTCCTCTTTAGGCCTCCACGTCACACAAATAAACTGATTAAAGCTTGATTTTTAAATTCAAATACGGTCACAGTAGTGAACTGCTAAAAACCTTTCAGAGGCATAAGTAAAATAAAGGACATTTTTGTATAAATTAGATGTGTGGGAAACTTCTTTTAAGGGAATATTTGCTTCAAATAACTTTAAGTAACTGATTTTGCTAGGAGCCTTGATGCTAAATAGGTTAGAGTGTAAACTGCTACAATCATTTCGTAAACAACGTGACCCTATGTGTCAAGGATCTTAAAACTTTTTGTACCATTTAGTATAGGTTCCAGAACCCCCTTGGATACAAATCTGAGGATGCTCAGGTCCCTTGTATACAATGGCACAGTATTTGCCTATAACCTATGCATATCCTCTCGTATACTTTAAGTCATCTCTGGATTACTTATAATACCTAATGCAATGTAAATACCGTGTAAATAATTGTCAGCCTATGGAAAATTCAAGTTCTGCTTTTTGGAACTTTCTGAAATTTATTTCTTCCAAATATTTTTGATCCGAGGTTGGTTGAATTGTGTATGCAGAACACACAGATACGGAATGCCTGACTAATATACCTATTTCTGGGAATGATTCCTAAGGAAATAATTCTAAAAAACAAACAAAAGAAAACAAACAAAAACACAAACTTTATATGCAAACATGTCCATAACAGGATAATTTGTAATATTAATGTCCAAAAATAAGTGAATGGCAAATGCATTATATTCAAATGAGAGAATATTACATAACCATTACAAAAATGGGGTTGGTAAAATGTGTACCAACACAGGGAAATGCTATAATATAACGTTAAGGGAAAAAAATCAGGGTATAAAATTTTACAAGTAGTATGGTCAAGATAATACGCCAAAAATATGAGTAGAAAAAAGAAATGGAGAAGAATACCTGAAAATGTTAAGAGGAGTTATCTTTAATGGTGAAATTACAATTTGAATTTTTTTCTCCTTCTCCTTTCATCTGTTTTCCAAATTTTCAAAATGGGGCATATATTAATTTTGGAAAGGAAAACCATGTACTTTCAACTACAGGGTCATCGGACTTCCCAGGTGGCACAGTGGTTAAGAATCTGCCTGCCAATGCAGGGAACACGGGTTCGAGCCCTGGTCCGGGAAGATCCCACATGCCTCGGAGCAACTAAGCCCGAGCGCCACAACTACTGAGCCTGAACCCGCGAACCACAGCTACTGAAGCCCGCGCGGCTAGAGCCCGTGCTCTGCAGCAAGAGAAGCCACCGCAACGAGAAGCCCGTGCACGATAACAAAGAGTAGCCCCCACTTGTCGCAACTAGAGAAAGCCCGTGCACAGCAATGAAGACCCAACGCAACCAAAAATAATAATAATTAGTTAATTAATTTAAAAAATACAGGATCATCAAGGATTCAAGTTTCAAGCAGAAACTTTTTAGAGTTTAAATATCTTAATGATTTAGTGTCTGAAGTATGTGTTGGTTATCTAAATAGAAGTTCAATCTTTCTTTTCCCTAAGTGCTGTCAAGTCTGAAGAGCTTTCTAACCACTTGGTCACTATTTCGAGTCCTTTCCTCACACTTTCCAGTTCATATTGTCCCATGGAGTCCTTGGCCTGTTTGGCTTTGACAGATTTGAGAATAAGCTGTGAATGACGAGGCTCACAGGCTCCTTTCCTCCACTTTACGGCCAGAATATCAGCAAGTTCAGGAAGTTCTCAATCAGTCCTTTTTCTGGCAAAGGCAGAAATCCTGGATATGGTTCATTCACAATAGGCTGATTAGGGTGTCAGAGATTCCTGGTGGCCTTTTCATATCAAGCAATGTATAGATGGGTAAGTTAAGCCATGGATGCATAGATACCGAAGCAGCTACTGGGAAACTTTATGGTAATAATAAAGTAGATGCATTTTGCTTAGTGCTAGAGTAAATACACATGATGCTAACCTTTAAACTTCTTGTTTAGGAATATCTGCCATAGAATAACTTGTGTATCTTAATCAGGTTCAAGGGCACAAATGAACAATTATAATAAACAGGATCAGATAAAACCACTAAAAAGGGAAAGAGAATATCCTGAGAACAGAAATGAAACTTAAATGATAGAAAGAAAATGAAATGAAACTGAAACTTAGCCAGCAAAGCTATTTGAAAAAAAAAGTCCTGATCTTAACAGAGTTCTAGCAGGTAACTATATATTATCCAGTATTACCAAGAGTAAAGATGTCTTAAGTTTTCCTAAGTTACATTTAGACTCAAAATGAAACATGTATCCAGCTGTGTGATCTTGCTGAAGTTACTTAACCTCTGAGTCTCAGTTTACTCATCTGTGAAAATAGGGATAACAGTACACGTCGGCCTAGATTCAATATAGACTCTCAGGGTTTTAAGGGGACTTAGAGACCACCAGGCCTGACCCCCTCCATTGATTCAGGGCCTCAGTCTTGCCATGCTTCCTCCCAGCCCCCTCACATTCAGGGCCCATCTTTCCTGTTCCTATTGTGAGTTCTAGAGGCAGCCGAGGTTTCTGCTGGGCCCACTGAAGTTCTCAGGCAAACTGAGTGCCAAGCAATGTGAGGGAGGGGGTGAGAGGGGAAAGGCTGGGAGGACATTAAACTGATCTGGCTTCGGAAGGTGGCTCTGGGGGGACAGCTGAGTGGTCCCAGGCAGCTTGGACAGGATACAACATTCATTGTTGTCAGAGAGGGGGTCTATATAGTGCTATAAAGTGATGACGGAGCCAGAAACAGGAGACAGGGGTGGGGTACCACCAGGGCACATGACCTGGGCAGACAGAACACCATGCTCAGAAATGAAGAGCCCTGTGCTTCTTTGGATGCTCTGCTATCCCCATCTTGAAATTCTTAATCTTTTCACAGAGGGCCTGGCAATTTCACTTTGCACTGGGTTCCCCAAATTGTGTAGCCAGTCCTGATACAACGTCCAAGATTTCCTTAGCAGAGGGCTGGTGGGGAGACGAAGAGGGGGGACACAGGGAGACCAGGAACTGCCCTGGTGTGTGTGATTTTTTCCCTAAACTCCAGTAAATGGTAGGACAGGGCTGCACTGTGCTTCCTGCCCCCTGAGGATGGGCTGAGCACCTGCAGGAGTTTGTGGAGCCTGAGGCTCGTTCCCATAGAAGCAGCTCCACAGAGGTACCTGGGAGAGGGGCAAGGAAGGGTCTGGTTGTTGTCTTTTTTCCCCTTTATTTTGTTGAAGTAAAATTCACATAACATAAAAGTAACCATTTAAAAGTATAGCATTCAGGGAATTCCCTGGCAGCCAGTGGTTAGGACTCTGCGCTTCCACTGCTGAGTGCCCCAGTTCGATCCCCGGTGAGGGAACAAAGATCTCACAAGCTGCGCAGCGTGGCCAAAAAATAAAGAAAGAAAAGAAAAGTATAGAGTTTAGTGGTATTTAGTACACTTACAATGTTGTGCAACCGTCACCTCTATCTAGCTGCCTCACCTCAGAAGGAAACCCTGTACCCATTAAGCAGTCGCTCCCTATTCCCCCCCCCCACACCCACTGGCAACCACTAATTTTCTCTTCTGTCTCTATGGATCTACCTATTCCGGACGTATTGTATAAATGGAAGCATACACGACATGACCTTTTGTGTCTGGCTTCATTCACTTAGCATCATGTTTTGGGGGCCCATCCATACTGTAGGATGCAGCAGATAGCCCTGTAGGATGATGGCTGAGTTAGATACCCTTGTGTGGATACACCTCCTTTTGTTTATCCATTTATCCATTGAGGGACCTACGGGTTGTTTCCACCATTTGGCTATTGTGAATAGTGTGGTAATGAGCAGTCATGTACGTGTATTTATTGGAGTATCTATTTTCAGTCTAGGATCATATGGTAATTCTATTTTTAACTTTTTGAGGAACTGCCAAACTGTTTTCCACAGCAACTGAACCATTTTACATTCTCACCAGCAATGAATGACGGTTCCAATTTCTCCACATCTTTGCCCACACTTGTTATTTTTTTGTTTATTTTATTTTTGTAATTGTAGCCATCCTCCTGGGTGTGAAGTATATCTCATTGTGGTTTTGATTTACATTTCCTTAATGACTCATGATGTTGAGCATCTTTTCATGTGCCTGTTGGTCATTTATATATTTTTGGAGAAATATCAGGCTCTTTGCCCATTTTTAAATTTAGTTGTTTGTCTTTCTGTTGTTGAGCTCCAAGTGTTCTTTATATGTTCTGGATGCAAGTCTCTTATCTGATACATGTTTTTTCAAATATTTTCTCCCATTGTGTACATTGTCTTTTCACTTTCTTGATAGCCCTTTAATACACAAAAGTTTTTAATTTTTATGAAGCCCAATTTGTTTGTTCTTTTGTTGCCTGTACTTTTAATGTAATTTCTAAGAATCCAGTGTCAAATCTGAAGTCAGGAAGATTTACCCCTATATTTCCTTCTAAGAATTTTATAATTTTAGTTTCTAAATTTAGGCCTTTGATCTATTTTTATTTTTTAAAATAAATTTACTTATTTATTTTTGTCTGCGTTGGGTCTTAGTTGTTGCACGCGGGCTTTCTCTAGTTGCGGCGAGCGGGGGCTACTCTTCTTGCGGTGGGCGGGCTTCCCATTGCGGTGGCTTCTCCTGTTGCGGAGCACGGGCTCTAGGGTGCGCGGGCTTCAGTAGTTGTGGCTCACGGGCTCTAGATCACAGGCTCAGTAGTTGTGGCGCCCGGGCTTAGTCGCTCTGCAGCACGTGAGATCTTCCCAGACCAGGGCTCGAACCCGTGTCCCCTGCATTGGCAGGCGGATTCTTAACCACTGTGCCACCAGGGAATCCCTGATCTATTTTTTAGTTAATTTTTGTATATGCTATAAAATAGAGGTCCAGCTCATTCTTTTGCTTGTGGATATCCAGCTGTCCCAATACCATTTGTTGAAAGACTGTTCTTTCCCCATTTTATTGTCTTGACATCCTTGTCAATTAACTGTAGATCTATGGGTTTATTCCTGGACTCTCATTTCTATTCCATTGATCTATACGTCTTATCATTTTTAATTGGTGTGGATAAATATGCATAAGAATGCCTTGCACTGAGTCATGGTAATGTATCAATAAATTCTGGCTGAAGATCAGATACGTAGCACTTGGTAAATTTGATAAAATAGTAGAGCTGTACATGCCCACTACTGTTTGGGAATAATTCAGTTTCAATTTATAGAATTGCATCATGTATTTTAGGGCTGGAGAGAAACTTGATGGGTCCTCTATTGAACGTAAATAAGAATGCATTGCAGTAAGGTGCTCATTCAAAAATCAAATAATGATGTGAATAAGGTTGATCATCTCTATTGGAGGAAGAAAATGCTACACATTAAACACATTACTCATTACATATTTATTTAACAATCTTGGACTTTATTAATAAAATGCTTTGTAGCAAAAAAAAAAAAAAAGAGTAGAGCTGTCAACATTAAGCATAAATACTGCAAACACGTATACTGAGACAGCAATTTAGGGACCTTTGCAAGAGCCTGAAATAAATATATAAAGAGACAACCTGAGGAGCCTTACTTGGAAGGCCTGGCCTAGAAGCAATGGTGTTTATCTTGGTGGTTGAACTTGTTCTACAAATTCAAGCAAACATCTTACGGAAGGGCACATCCGTCAAGGACACTGCAAACAACTCGGAACACAGTGCTCCGTATGCTGAAACCAGGAAGGAGTTATGATGCATTTGCTGGCAGCTATTTTAAATCACCCCCTCTTTTCAGTTTGGTAACATGATTTGCTTTTCTCTCTCTTTAGATGAAGTGGTGAAGCTTTCTAGGAGTGAATTTAGTTTAAATAAATTCAATGAAATGGTCTAAATAAATTGTTTACTATTTAAATTTTAACTAAATTAACAATTAATTATTAATTATATTTTAATTTTATTACCATGTATGCATATTATTTATATAATTATAATATATTATATTTACAGGTAACATTAATATTTTTTGTTAATCACAGTTATTAGTACTATTTAATTAATTAAAATGCTTAATTCTTTAACTCAACAATTTATTAGGTGTTTACTTGGCGTAGCAGGCTAGATGAGGACATTTGTTCGTTCACTGAACAAACATTGTCTGAGCACACACACGCCCTGGGCACGGGGGTGGAACAGGAACAGACCCTGCTTTCCTGAAGCTGCTGTAGGTAGCAGAGGTCACAAAATGTTTCCAGGGCTCCACCTGCCCTGGCTACTGCCTCTGTCCTCGTCCCAGGGCGCTGACCTCACCACTTACTCAAGCCCACAAGTGCACCTCCCCCTTAGCCTCTCAGCTTAGCCAAGACATATAGGAGTTTTTCATATGAAATCTTACTTGGATGCTAAGGGAAATCCCAAAAGAACAAGAACAAAAGAAACAACCAAAGCAGAGAAAAAGACATGGATCACTTATCTTGCGGGAAAAAGAGTTCTTCATTTCAGTCTTACCGAGAGAATCTTTCCCCAAACCCCAGTTTTCCACACACCACCCCCAATACCCCTAGCAAACTCCTTCCCTGGCTACCAGACTCTTAGAAGGCTCTCCAAGGGAGGGATAGGACATTTTCTGGGACCCAACAGGCTGCTCTAGATAGGTTTCAGAACCTTCAAACTATCTCTAGGGGTAATTAACTTAGGAATAAACTCCCCTCCAGCCCTAGGTTCACCCCTAACCTTTGCAGGGGTGCAGGGGAAAGGTACAAAGGGAGGCCCGCATGCCATAGGTCTATAAATCCAGATATAAATCAAGCTAACAAACTGTTAAATGGTATTCATATGCTCCTTCCTTGACAAATATAACTTCGCAATGACATGGCAAGCATGTTCCAATTTAGAATCCCCTGCCTCTGCCTGGGGCCTACCCTGTCACTCGTCTCGTCTTACACCAGGAAGGACCTTTCATGTATGTGGGTGGACACTCCAGCCAACATGTCCAAGTTCTGCATTAATTGCTTACAACTGCATTTGAATCTATGATTATCTCAATAAAACTTTTAATTAAAAGAAAGAGAGTGTGTGTGAGTGTGTGTGTGTGCGTGTATGTTTGCAGCATGGCCCATATACTCAAACTAGATGTGCCCCTGTGCTGGGCTGTCTGCTCTCAAGAGCCCCCTCTGGTCACTTTCAACCTGGCCCCTCCTCAGAGGACAAGAAGCCCACAGGCTACGGGGTCTTGCCTAGGGCTGCTGGGTGCTTCCCCTTCCAAACCAAGGCCTTGGAATTCCCTGAGGAAACAGCCTCCAGCCCACTTCCGGGGGCCTGCGTGGCCTTTCCCTTTTGCCGTCCTCCTGAGCGAATTGTCCTGCACTGCCGGTGTGTTTGCACTTCTAGGCCCAAGGGTAGCCTGAGGGGTGGCTGTTTGTGGAGCGTATGAACAAAGCTTGATTTGGAAAATGAAGGCTTAGAATGTTGGTAACCACTCATGGCCGTGACCAGTGAGGGGAAGGGGAGACAGGCACATGGTTTCTTTCCCTTTAAGATTCTGGAAAGGAAAGTGAGAAGACAAAGCCAACCTTAACACACACTCTCTGACCTCTAGTGAGTGGGACATGGTTCATAAGACACAGAGACAAAGATCAACTGTTCTGCTCCAATCAACCACAAACTATTGTGACATCCAGCAAAATGTCAGGCACCAATGCAAAGAGTAAAATACTGAAACCTGAAATTGAACAAGGGATGCTTCATTATTTCAACCTTCAAATCACAAGCTGATTGTACTCCTCTGGAAAGAAGGGCTGTTGATTTTGGCATCCAACGCCCAACAGTTCAAAGCACAGAAAACTTTTCTACGTCTTTCTGGCCCCGCCAGGACATTTGACCAGGAGGCCCACAGTGGAGAGCTGTTTCTTATGTTAAATCCTGTCAGACACGAGGATTTCCTGGAGCGTACAACAACCCCATCCTCTGAGGAAAACGCAAATCTGAGACCTGACTGTCGTGGCACAGAAGGAAGTAGGACATACGGGAGAGCTGATCTCGGAGTACAGTTTAGAAGTTTCTGGAGGTTTAATATTAGTAACGGAATCATCTGTCAATCACCAAGTGCCGAATGTTTTAGAGTTTGGAGCATTCCTTTTTCTATTCCAGACTAATTATACTTCACAGTGGAGTTTTGGAATTACCATCTTAGGTATTTATACACTGCCTCATTCCCCTCCCAAAAGGATTCGAGACAGCTTATCTCCCTTTAAGATTAATGTGTTTGCATCCTAGAACTCTACAAAATGCATTTGGTTTTATATTAGTCAGCCAGAAATTCTCTTGGGAAATTGTCAGAGAAAATAAATAACGGCACGGGGAAAGGCAGAGTTAAAGCAGAGGACACTTGGGTATGAGTGTACTGGAAACATGTTTCTGCTGTGTCTGTTCTGGGGGAAAGGGCAGCACACTTCAAAAACTAATTTCTAGGGGATCGTTCTGGAGTACACAGCCTGACACACAGACAGTGCTCAATAAATATTTGTTGAATGGAGCAGAGTCTCCCAATCAGCGTGCTACAGCCTGTGGAAGGGATGGGGTGGCTGGTGCCCTCTGCCACAAAGATTACAATTTCCTATGTGAGCCATGCTGGAAATCCATCACCTGGTCCAGCCCCGTCATACTCTCCTCGCTCTGATAGTACCATGCGCTCCTCCAGGGCAGGGAAGAGAGCTCGTCTGTATTTATGTCTTAAGAACAAGGCATCATGCCTGGCATCTGGTAGGTACTAAATAAACGTTGAGCAGAATTTGCAAGCATGCTTTTTATAACTTCCTCCAAGTCATCTATTAGAATGTTGAGCAGTAAAAGATCAAGAACAGAACTATTGATCCTCCAGGTGCCAGGCTGACAATAATTTATTAATCCATACTGGAGGGAGGTGAGGTCTAAAAAGGAGGAGACTTTGTTGGGACATGACGGTTTTGTTCAAACACTAGAACAGCTGTCCCAGGGGCAAGCTGGGCACAAATGAGTGAAAACTAGAAAAAAGGTAAAGTTCTCCCAAGAAGAGTATTGGGGGTAAGTCCTGGGGAAAGGGGCATTCTCATAACTGCTGGTATTAGGGTAGATGTTCAGTTTTTCTGGGACAGAATTTGGTGATTTACATGAAAAGCCTTAAATATGTACCAAACCTTTGACCCAGGCATTTCACTTCTAAATTTTGATCGCTGAAATGAAATCAACTTCACAAAGATATATGTACAAGGATGTTTGATGGTGTATTGGTTATAATGGTGAAACATTTAGAATAATGTAAACTTTCAACAACAAGACCTTAAATAACTCATTGAATATAGTCAGTGCATGTAATATTACACAGCTATTAAAATGATGATGGAGAGGGAATTCCCTGGTGGTCCAGTGGTTAGGACTCGGTGCTCTCAACGCCAGGGGCCTGGGTTTGATCCCTGGTTGGGGGACGAAGATCCTGCAAGCTGTGGGCGTGACCAAGAAAAAAAAAATGGTGATGGAGAGTCATACTTATTTGAATGAAAATGCATTTGTACGATATGGTTAAGTTAAAAAAAAAAAGTGAGATACAAATGGTGCCATTTTGGTTTGATAGAAATATATATATATTATATACATTATATATATATTATATACATTATATATAATATACATTATATATATATTATATACATTATATATATTATATACATTATATATTATATACATTATATATATTATATACATTATATATATATTATATACATTATATACATTATATATACATTATATATATAATATATATGTGGGAAAGAGAGAGTGAGAGAGAGAGAAATTCTTGAAGAATACATATCAAAACGCTTCTGGTGATTCTCTCTCTGGGTATCAGGAATACAACTAATTTAATATTTTCATTTTTATCTGTTGTTTCTCAACTTCTAACTACAGATATGTAATACTGTAGTAATAATAATAATAATAAAAGTTAGGACTGATGAAAATGTGTCCCTGCTGTTCATTAAATTGGTGCGCTTTCTGCTATCCAAAGCACCCAGCTAGGGCTGAAATGGTTACCTGGCTGGATGTTCTGGGAGGGAAGCTGGAACAGAAGAGGCTAAAACCACTTCTAGCTGTCTATACGCTGATCCCATGAAGGAAGACGGTGACATTGGAAAATGTGCCTAAGTCCCTGGCACGCTTTGTCAGGCAAATGGGGTTTTTCAGGACTAGTATTTTAAAATTTTTGGCAAGGCTGTTTTGTTTTTGATGATGAGAATGTCCTTTAAAATCAGAAGTTATATTCTTAGTATTTGCCTCTTTCTATGCCTTCTTAATGAGCAACAACATGAGAATTGGAATCTTCTCACTTTGTTCCCTGCTTTGGTACATAATACCCTATACAGATACTTGTGTCTGGACCTGGAAACAGAGATAACATTTGCCTCTCATCCCACAGGGTACACGGTAAGCTCCGTGAGGCCAGGGATTTTGCTCGTTTTGTTTCAGAGCCCAGAAGGGTACCTGGCACACAGAAGGCACTAGGTAAATATCTTTCGAATGAGTCAGTGAACGTCGGCAGAATGAAATAGGCAACCTGGAAGAAGCTGGTCTGCAAATACATGCTTTTGCTGTATTCACTTTACTTAAGTTTAAAAACATGAGTTTGTAAACAGAATTCCAAAAACTCATTTTTTGAATGTAATTAATTTTTCAAATTACTAACATTCTTTAAAAAGCAGGTATGATCATCATACAGCCATCTATTAAAAAATGAGAACTACAGGTTGTGTTCTAGATAACCACGTTCAATAGAACTTGCTGTGACAAAAGAAATATTCTGCATCTGCGTTCTCCAGTATGGTAGCCACTAGCCATATGAGGTCTTGAGCACTTGAAATGTGGCTGGTTGAGAATGAGGAGGTAAATTTTACATTTTATTTAAATCTAATTAATTTACTTTTAACTTTGAATAGCCACAGACGGTTGGTAGCTGCGATATTGGGCAGTACAGTTCAAGACTGAACTTCTCATCCTAGTGTACGCGACATGGTAAATACCACGTGTTTGCCAAGACACTGTGTATAAACATGATTGGGTCTTGCACTGAAAGAAGAGGATGGAAATAACCCCAGGAAACCAGTATGCATGACAGTAGAGTATTTTTCATAAATTTAAAAAATGTCTCGACCACACAGCCTTCCTAATCTCCAGTGGTCCTGCCACCTTCTCGACATGCCACAGATTTATTTGTATCCAAGATAAGGTTTAGAAGAGTTACAAAATCCAGAGCAAAGATCTGTGCAGTGCACACTGTCAGCATTAGAATGAAAAGTGCAATTTGTATGAAAAGTCTTATTTTTACTCTAGATTAGTGGATGATTCCACAATACTGCTTTGGTAACGTTAGTGATAAAGGTTTTTGCGTGTTTGCTTTCACTTAAAAATCCCCACATTACCTTCAAAGCAGATAACAGCATTGAGGAATTAAATGAATGTAGAACTCAGGCAACCAATCAGAAGAACCCCCCCCCCCACTGCCTTCCTCAGAAACCTTCATAAAACATTCATGCAAAGTGTTCTCCTTTAAATTAACTATTTATCTTAATTCTTCACCTTCTTGATGTATGACTGTCCTATGGCCTTTCTTAGTGATTTAGATATTACTGTAGGTCAAAGAACAGAAGGCAATTTCAGAGAAAAGCAAAAATGGAGGAAGAACACAAAGTGAATATATTTTTGTGGAATTAAACTGAAAAAAATTGTCATAACTTTATGATGAATTATAAACAGTGGTTAAATGAGTGCAATCACTTCATTATCACTAAGCCGCTATAACAAAAATACCATAGACTGGGTGGCTTATGAACAGCAGAAATTTATTTCTACAGTTCTAGAAGCTGGGAAGTCCGAGTTCAAGACCCTGTCAGATTCAGTGTTTGATGAGAGCCTCGTACACAGACTTTTTACCATGTCCTCAGGCGGCAGAAGGGGTGAGGGAACTCTCTGGGGTCTCTTTTATCAGAGCACTAATCCCATTCATGAGGACAGGATCACCTATCAAATCACCTCCCAAGGTCCCCCTCCTAATACCATCACACTGGGGATTAGGCTCCAGTGTTTGAATTGCAGAGGGGGGGGAACACATGCACTTTGAATGGATATTCTGTCCACACCCTTGCATAATTTTATAACATCATGCATTGACTATTTTGAAAATATTGGTTCCCTGAGTTGTGGACTTCTTCCAAATGTTGACCCATTTCATTACACAATATCAAAAAACCACATTCATTATTATCCACAACAAACTCATCTGAAAAGTCTTTAAGTATTGGGATGCTGTCAAGCTTATGATGCCTGATACGAGATTTTTAAAAATCGAACTTTTGCTTAAAAGCTCAAAGAAACAAATAGTATCGGTTGCTTTTCCTTGGTGTGACAAGCTCACTTGGTGCATTTTCAAGAAAATGCCCACCATGCAGTCAAGTCTGAATAACCCGAGTTGCCAGCTGTTCTTTCAAGTAAAAAGGATATGCCATGAAGAAAGCAGTTGGTGCAGCTCACCACTTAAATGGTGGTACAAGTACTTTTTCTGGAGATAACCATGATGGTTGGATACACAGCAGAGTGCTTTATGCATACTTTCTATTCCATCTTCTGTGACTTTCAAAGTGGGCGCCTGTACCCTATAGATGCACAAGGAACCCTACTGGGGTCCTGGAAGGAAATAACAGAACTTCTACTTATATATATTTTTAATCTCATCCTTTTGTCATTTCTACTTTTGTGTATGGTTTATAACATACCATACAGGAGCTTATGTTTATAATTCATTTATAAATAAATAAATGCACACTGGGGTGCATGCTCCAATTTTTTATTGGTGGAGCAGGCAAGCAAGAAAGTTTGGGGACAGCATTATGAACAGCCAGGGTAAAAACACCTCACTGAAACAGGCTGGATGGAATCCTGTGGATGTCAGAACACAAGCAGCAGGTCACTTTGCCTTTCCTGGCCGGGAAGAGCATGAAGTAGGTGGTGTAGTGTGAGAACTTCGCCCATCCGCCCTTAGGGCCTGTGCTGCCTTCCCTGTGGAGTGAGTGATGGAAAGTCCCTCCTTGGGAGCTACTGTCAGGTCTCCTGGACTGTCTGTCGCATTGAAGGACTTCCTGGTGCTTCACTTGAATGTCCACCTGAAGTCACTGCCCTCCACTGTAGCTTTCAGGGCTGTACCTGCCCTGCTGTTTCCACTGCTCGGGCCCTTGAACCTTCTGCCCTCCCCACCTTCCAACACCACCCCACTGAGCCTGGCCCTGAAGCAGTGACATCTGGTTGCAGTCACAGAACAAAGGCTTCCCAGAGCCTGCGGGATCTTGTGGCTTCCGGTCCCACAGGGCCTCACCCGCTGGTACCCTTGGGGGCTTGTGGGGAGACTGTGGAGTGCCCCAGGGCTGACCACATAGCTCAGCCCCACCAGCTGTGCGGCCACTTGGCACAGGCAAAGCGTCTCGACCTTCCGCAGTCTCTAGCCAGCATCCCTAACCCCTACTTATGCCCCCAAGTGTGGGCTGTTGGCCCCAATGGACAGACTGCTTGTTGTGTTCAGGCTCACCCATTGCCTCTGACAACTGACTTTTAAAAATTACTGAAGCTTACTGACTCTTTCCCTGAGACTTGTCACCAGGTTGCCTTAAACACCAGTGCAAAGAATCCCTCTCAAGATGGACCCCCCTCAGGTACAGTGGGGTGACTAGAACTCTACATCTCACTCTGAGGGTGGATGATATAGTTGGTCAAGGCCTTAAATGCTTTCCAGAAAATTCTTTCTAGTATTCATTTCATTTCATTCCCTTTCCCTCACAATGAGCTGTTAATGATTCCAGTTATGCAAGAATGTGATTACCTTTTCAAGATAAGAAGAGCTTTTCTGTTCTCTAATCTTTCTCAGGTAATATACGTCTGTATTTTCTTCCCTGGCTCCATCTCCTGGCCCAGACAAAGGCCTTACACATGTGTTTACATTTCATTCTACGACACTGGTTTTAGCCTCCCCATGGGGTTAGGGACCTGATAGGAAGGAACAGTGTATTGAGTAGCTTTCGCTTGCTTTTCATCTTAGTTCTTAAAAATGCTTCACCTTGACAATGATGCAGTTAGTGAATTGTTTATATGGGAGTGTGTCCTGTTGTTCTCCTGAAAGACACATGACTGGAATCCCTCTAGCCTTCCAAGCTTTCTTTTTCTCTTCTCTCTTTATGGCTAGAGGGGAGGTTTCCCTCTCAGGCATTCTGACTCATTCTGTTGTGCCTTTCCCTAAGAGCCTGAAGCATGTTTATTGGAGGGTGTGGGACACAACTGCATATTCTGTTTCATATCTCAGCAACGCCAGCAAGACTTTCTACCCGCGTTACCACTCCTTCCAAATCTTTCTCTTTACCTGCTTTCTAGATCCCCAATAAAAATCCAATGGATGCAATAAAAGGTTATATTTATCTGTATCTACAAAAGGTAGAGTGTTATAATAAAAGGTGAAAAACAGAAGCCTTGAAGACACAGAGATTTTAAAGGTATATGAAATAATAAAATAAAAATAAATTCACCATCAAATACTAGAAACCCATACATGGTTGAAGAAAAAACAAGAGCAGGGCATGAGGCTTATATTGTAATATTCAACTTTTTTCTCATGAGGCTCTTGTTTCACTGTGTTCGATTTTGGTTACTCAGGGATAAAACCCAGGTTTTGTTTATCTCTGTGTCTCCAGTACCCAGCACTGTGCTTAGAAAACAGTGGATGCTCAATTAAGGTTTATTAATGGGAAGAAGAAAAGAAAGTGTTTCTGAGAGAAGAATGGAGAAAGCCTATTGAGAGAGAAAATCGGAGTCTAGCACATTAACGAAAAGAAACTCAGTGACTTTCTGCACCACAGAAAAGGTTATTTTATGCAGCTACAGTGCCATGCTTTCCCTCCAGCTTATTGGAAATGCACCAAGGATTACCTACCAAACTGAGAGGGGAGGGGTGACAGAGTGGGGAATGGCATCAGACTCACTGCAGTTCGTGAATTTCAGAATTAAATTAATCGCCAAGTGTAAAATGGCTTTGAATTCACCAGGAATCATTTGGGGATATTTTGAAAAGTTAGGATGAGCAGAAGAGTCAGCCCCAAATAGTAGGTAATTTAATGGTCTTTAATAGGAGCTGGAGGAAAGAGAACTTTTACCATCATCACCATCATGATTACTGTCCTCCACACCATCATTAAACAAGCAGAAAACAATGTCACTGTTAGTACACAGGCAAACATCCTCATTAGGAGATGCATTTCAGAGTTAGACGCCCTTTTCGTCACTACGTTCAAGAGGCAAATGAGGTAGAGAGGTAATGAGATGTAGCTTAGTGCTTGTTTTATACTGTGATTTTAGGAGAGTCATTACTGAGAACCTCCACTGATATAAGATTCCCCAAGGGGTTATTATGCTGTTAATATGGAAGGAGATGGAATTCAGGATTTTTATATCTTCTGAAACAGACGGTTATAATTTAAACTTCATGAAATACCGGAAAGAGGAAATGCAATCAAAACCCTTAAAGTCCTAGTTTCTTATTTTCCAGGCCAAAGCCTGCTGTATAGTTGTATAAATAGTTCTGAGACTCTCTTCTATTTTTCTTCCTTCCTGAAGATAATCCACAATGTGTCTGCCTGGACACATCTAATGGTTAGGCAGATGGCATTCCAACATCCCTTTTCTAAAAGTCTGAGCTCTTGTCAGATACATTGGGATGATCTTGAGCTGGTGAAGCAGAAGCAGCATTAAGTGTAGAAGCTTTGGAATGAAAGGAAGGGAAAAGCATAAAAGAATGCCTTGGGAGGGATATTTCCTTTAAAAGGCAGAAAGAACATTTAAGGGTGAGATGAGTAAAACCCCATACGTATTAAATCTGTCATGATCCTTATGACGCAGTGTTGCCCTGAGCCAGTCTCAACATTATCAACATATCTTAACAGCAGTGTAAATGCTATATTAGGGTTTATAAATATTTCACAATCAGGCTTGTTAACTGCATGACTTTCCTAACTGAAGTCAAACAGGTTTGAAAGCAAATTATAATGGTTTAAGCAAAGCTAATGAGCCTTCCCTTTAGGAACAGCCAGATGCTATTCCAGGAGACCCCAAACCTCACTTCAGACTCATGATTTAAGGTGGGAAATTAACCCAGAGCTTTAGTATTTTTTTTATAAAGCATTTTATTTTATTTTTTAAATTTTATTTATTTATTTTTGGTTGTGTTGGGTCTTCATTTCTGTGCGAGGGCTTTCTCTAGTTGCGTTGAGCGGGGGCCACTCTTCATCACGGTGCGTGGGCCTCTCATTATCGTGGCCTCTCTTGTTGCGGAGCACAGGCTCCAGACGCGCAGGCTCAGTAGTTGTGGCTCACGGGCCTAGTTGCTCCGTGGCATGTGGGATCTTCCCAGACCAGGGTTCGAACCTGTGTCCCCTGCATTAGCAGGCAGATTCTCAACCACTGGGCCACCAGGGAAGCCCGAGCTTTAGTATTTTAATTTACGGCTCTACTGTCTGTTAAAACACACCCTGCTTATAACCACTTTTTATTCATATCCTCCCAGAGACAGTACAAAATAAGCTATAGACTGATCACTTAGAGGTTAGTGAATCACTCAGCACTTCAGGTTTGGTCCCGAGTATAAGTTTTTTAAGTGTATACTTCAATGATTTTAGTACATTCACAGATTTGTGCAACCAAACTCTTTTTTTATGTCCGAATAATATTCCATTGCGTGGCTATACCACATTTTGTTTATCCATTCACTCACTGGCAGACATTTGGGTGTTTCTGCCTATTGTAAATACTGTTGCTATGAACACTCATGTACAAATAGTTGTTTTCAGTTCTTTTGAGTATATACCTAAGAGTGGAATTGCTGGATCATATGGTAATTCTATGTTTACATTTTAGAGGAACTGTCAAACTGTTTTTCACAGTGGCTGTACCATCTTACACTTCTACCAGCAATGTACAGGGGTCTCAATTTCTTCTTATCCTAACCAACACTTGTTATTTTCTGGTTCTACTTTTGTTTTGCTTTATTTATAATGGCCATCGTAGTTTGGTATGAAGTGGTATCTCACTGTGGTTTTGATTTGCATTTCTATAATGACTAATGATGTTGAGCATATTTTAAGGTGCTTTTTGTCTGTATATCTTCTTTGGAGACATGTCTATTCAAGTCTTTGGCCATTTTTAGATTGGGTTGTTTGTCTTTTAGTTGTTAGACTTCTTTAAATATTCTATAGTTGTTAGAGTTCTTTAAATATTCTAAACACTTATGGAATACACTACAAATATTTTCTCCCATTAGCACAGATTACTATTATCTGGGATGAAAAGGAGACACTGCTAAAGATCTTACAGACTTGAAAAAGCTACTATAGGGACTTCCCTGGTGGTCCAGTGGCTAGGACTCCGCGCTCCCAATGCAGGGGGCCGGGGTTTGGTTCCTGGTCCGGGAGCTGGATCCCACATGCCGCAGCTGAAGGATCCTGCATGCTGCAGTGAGGATCCTGTGAGTCGCAACGGAGGCCCAGCACAGCCAAATAAATAAATATTAAAAAAAAGAGATATTATAATTCTAAGATAATATGTGTGCACTAAAAGACATGTTCCAGAATGGTCATAGTAGCATTTTTCATAATGGCCATAAATTGGAAACAATCCCAAATACCCATCAACAGTAAGAGGGACAGTTCTATACTCATGTAACAGAACATTGTGATGTCCGTGACAATGAGCTATTGCACCCAAAGTAACACTGACATATCTCACAAGCATAATACTGAGCCAAAGAAGCCAGATCGTAAAAAGTATTTATGGTACCATCTCAGTTAATTTACATGTAAATGTAATACCAGGTTCAAAAACAAACAGGCAAAACTAATCCATTATGTAGAAGCTAGGTTAGTAATTATTTTTTGAGGTGTCATTACTGGGTGGAGGATAGGAAACGAACTGGGAGATTTGGGGGTACTAAGAATGCCCTATTTCCTGTCCTGGGTAGCGGTTCCACTAATGTGTTTACTTTGTGAAAACTCGTCAAGTTGTGCATTTATGACCTGTTCACTTTTCCATATGTTATGCTACCATAAAAAAAATATTCAAACAAACAAATCTTCACTTTAGCCCTCTGTACATGGGCTCCCGGGACCTGAGTTCTGGGCAAATTAGCTGTTCCCTAACTTGAATCTCTCTTCATCTGTTTCCACTTTATTTTCCTTTTGCCCTGAGCAGCTGACAGACAGACAGTCCAGCTCTCACTTCAGAATGCGTGGAAGCTTCTCGTTCCCACTATGTCTCCGGCTCTTTCTGTCTCTGTCTCTTCGGAAACTCCCAATCTGCTTCTGTCTCCTCCTTTGCCCTCTCTACTTCCTGCTCTTCTGCTCATGCCCTGCTCTCCCCTGCCTTTTTGTCTCCATCCTGCTCCCCTTTCTTTCTCTTCTTTCCCCATTTCTCTTCTCTTATTCACTCTCTTCATAAATGACGTATGTGCAGGGCAGGGGAGGAAGTCTGCTGCTTTCACTGCAGAAAAATTTACTCTATACTCTTCTGTTTAAAAGCAGTTAAGTTGAGACTTCCCTGGTGGTTCAGTGATTAAGAATCCGCCTGCCAATGCAGGGGACAGGGGTTCAAATCCTGGTCCAGGAAGATCCCACATGCCACGGAGCAACTAAGCCTGTGTGCCACAACTACTGAGCCTGTGCTCTAGAGCCCACGAGCCACAATTATTGAGCCTGTGTGCCACAACTACCGAAGCCCGTATGACTAGAGCCTGTGCTCCGCAACAAGAGAAGCCACCGCAATGAGAAGCCCGCGCACCGTAATGAAGAGTAGCCCCTGCTTGCCTCAACTAGAAAAGCCCACCAGCACCAACGAAGACCCAACGAGGCCAAAAAAAAAATAAATTAAATAAATTTATTTTTTTTAAAAAGCCAAATTAAAAAAAAAAAGCAGGTAAGTTGAAAGTACTCATTCCCTAAGAAACACTCTGGCATTTAGGTTGTTCCATTTTAACTTTCCAAGTTGAATGCTGCTAAAATACAAATTGTAAGAAAATGCCCCGCATATTAACAATGATTGCCTCTGGGTGGCAAGATTATAGGTGTTTTTTATTTTCCATATATATATTTCATATAAATATATTTCTGATTTTTAAAAATTTCTACGTTCTTTCTAAATATTTTCATTAAGATGTAACAAATTGCCATGTTTGTTATTAATTCTTTTAGGCTTTACATTTTTTTAATTTTGGAAATTAAATCTTTTAGAAAAAATAAAATTCTTAGCCAGTTCTAGTGTTCCTCTTTGGTGCTATGGAACATTCTAGACAGAGAAAACAGCTTGCACCAAATCATGAAGATGGGGAAATAGGAGATATGTACAGGGAAAAGCAAATGACTTTCTTTGAAGAAAAGCAAGACTAAGGAGGTGTGTCAGATGACCTATGAGTCTGGACTTAATTTCACATCCATGGGGTGCTGGTGTCTTAGCAGCACCACGACAAGATGAGGATACTTAAAAGATTACTCTGCAGCGATGCGTCGAAAGGACTGAAAGGGAGATTTCCTGGTGGTCTGGGGTGTGGGTACTGAGTTCAGGATCCACTGGAATGAGGCTGATCTCATGATTCTCCTGCTTAAAACTCTTTTGTGGCTTCCCACTGCCCACGGGATCAAGTCCAAATGCTTCAGGTGGTGTAAAAGCCCTGCACGTTTTGGCTCCTACCTGCTCCTCTCACTGGCTGTCCGGTATCTCTGCGCTCTGGCCATGTGAGCTGTCCCACATTTCCGCTTTCACATCTGCTGCTCCCCCTTCTCTCAGCACGTGGCCCAGGCCACGCCTGCTCATCATTCAGATCGCAGCTTCATTGACCCTCCCACGGAAACTGTCTCTGAACCTCCGATGGGTTTAGGCCCTCCTGTTATACGCTCCCAGAGCACCCTACAGCTCTCCTGCGCGCACTTGTCATTATTCACATATTTGTAATGGTTTCCTGACGGCCTGTAACCCTAGGAGGGCAGGAACATGGGGGCTGGGGGGTCCTCCCTTAACGTGTTCTAGGCGCAAATGCATAGCCATAGGCCTTCAGTAAATGTTGACCAGTGAACATGGAGAATGGTGATGAGTCTTCTGTTAGGATGATGGCAATGGAAATGTCAAGGGCAGGAGGGGAAATACGAATTTATAAGTCCATGCTTGCCCCTCTCCAGACTGAACGCTCTAGAATAGGGAGTCAGCAAACTGTAGACAGGACCGAATCAGGGGTGCTGCCTGTTTCTGTAAACGCAGTTTTGTGGGAACAGAGCCACGCTCGTTCATGTAGGTGTTGTGTACATCTGCTCTCCCACTAACCAGAGGTGGGTAGTTGCCTGTACGGCTTAAAATATTGATTATCTGGCCCTATGCCAAAAAAGCTTGCCAACCCCTGCTCTAGAAGAAAGGTTGCATACAGGTTCACCATAATAATAACAGTGGTTATCTTTAATCCTGGGCCAGGATTACAGATGAGCTTTATAGTCTTCATAATTTTCTGCATTATTCATATTTTCTACAAAGAACATATATTATTTTTATAATCGGTAAAACAATAAAAGTTATTAAAAACCAGATTGAGTATCCCACTAATTATTTTTAATTTTTAATTCCTACATGTTTTATACATCTTTCAGGGAAAAACTTTGCTAATCAGAGCAATTTTCCTTGCTGGCTTTGGAGAACATAGGAAGATAGCCCTAAGAGCTAGAGGAAATCTCTGTTACCCTCATTTCCTGCAGCAGTGGGCCAATGTCTTTCTGCTATTTTGAGCCTAGCTTTTGATTCTGAGTTCAGAGAATCCAGCTGAACATTTCTGTGAAACTTGGATTCCAGTAAATGTATACCTGTCACATACTGTACATGTCCATGGTCGGTATCTTGATGAGAACACTGGTTACTCTCTGGCAATATTCTGATTGGAACTTATTTTGTATATTTTAGTAACAATTATTAAGTAAAACTGCAAAACATAGACACAACTCTTAAGAGTGATTGCAGTTTTTTAAAAGTGCTAGCAAATGACTTTAATTAAAACAGAAAACGAATAACCCAGATCTTTAAACGTCTGGTGAAAAAACAAGGTCCAATTTCCCATTTATATAGATACCGCTCTCCTTCCTTTCCTTCCAAGAAGTCTCAAAATGATTGACGTAAGTGATTATTATGGAAATTTTCTGCTTATAATTTTCCATTAGATGTAAGCTCTATGAGAACAGGAACATTATTGTCTGTATTGTTCACAACTGTGTTCTGGTGTGTAGAACCATAAGAAGCACATAGAAAGTGCTCAATAATAAACATTTCTTGAAGAAATAACTATAAAAGAAGTAGATAAGAAAAAAATGGGTTCCCAAGGAAAGTGGTCTTTTGCAAAAGTTTTGTTAATTATAAGAATGATGCACCCACAACATTGTAAAGCAACTATACTCCAATAAATAAAATAAAATAATCTCCAAAAAACAGAATGACACGCACTTTAAAAACACCTAGAAAGGGACTTCCCTGGTGGCACTGTGGTTAAGAATCCGTCTGCCAATGCAGGGGACATGGGTTCCATCCCTGGTCCGGGAAGATCCCACATGCCGTGGAGCAACTAAGCCCGTGCGCCACAACTACTGAGCCTACATTCTAGAGCCTGTGAGCCACAACTATGGAGCCCGCGTGCCACAACTACTGAAGCCCGTGTGCCTACCCCGTGCTCTGCAACAAGCCATCGCAATGAGAAGCCCGGACACCGCAATGAAAAGTAGTCCCTGCTCACCGCAACTAGAGAAAGCCCGCATGCAGCAACGAAGACCCAACACAGCCAAAAATAAATAAAAAATAAACTAAATTTATAAAAAACAAACAAAAAAGACACTTAAAAAATTAAGAAAAGTAGAAAAAAGGACAAAACTCAACTCTGTTCTCTCAGATTTAAAGCTATCGTTTTGTTGCATTGCTTTTATTTCTTTTCCATATGTATAAATTTTAATGTAATGTTAACCATGTTTTTATGTATCTATATCTATATTGTCTTCCCTTTAAAGTTAATCTTACACTATAAGAATTCTCCATGTAATTTCAAGGTCTTTATAAACATTCATTTTAATGATTATATAATAAATTGAGTGGAATTGCATCCTTTACTTAATAATTTCCAGTTTCTTTTATTTTGCAACTATAAACAATGATGCAATACCTTTGTACATTTAGCCATTTTTCATAGAAAGCACACGACAGTGGTATATCAGCCCAGAGTGTCTTGGTTATGCTCAGTAACAAAAACCCCCCAGATCTCTGTGCTTACAACAACAGTGGTCTATTTCTTGCTCACGCTATATGTCCACTGCAAAAATCAGAAAAATTTTAAATTATAAAAATTCAGTTCCCTTCAATTCAATTCAACAAATATTTGTTGAGTGCCTGTTTTTATAAGGCCCACTGCTGGCTCTGAACATAGTTGAAAAGATTTTCTGATGAGTCACAGGTAAATGAAAGCTGGGAACTCTATTTTCATAACATGTTGTACAATAGCAGAAAACAAAAATCAATGAAGGCAAAAGATCATTTTGCTAGTCTAGTCATTTGTATGCCATGTCTGTATTGTTTTAGATGTGAGTCTCTTTTTCTGTCTGCCTCCTAAAAACCCTCCTTTGTGTGTAAAGGTCAGCCTGGTATGTCCTTATGCCAGTGATATAGCTTGAGCAGACTCAACGCCAGCCACTAGGATCACCAGCCTTGGGTTTTGCAACACCCTCGTGCCCCCATGACCTCAAAAGCTGTTGTGAAATTTTCCAAACGAAACACATTTTAATTTACCAAAAATAATAAAATAATATTGAAAAGACCCTTTAGACCAATAATCCTAATTGTAGAAATTTTCCTAAGGAAATATTCCACCAAAGGAAAAAATGATACACACGTTAAGATCCTGATTGCAGATATTTATAACAGCAAATAATGGCAGGTAAATTATGGCATATTTACTAGATTGAATATCATGAATCAGTAAACATTCATAAGCATGAAATTTATACAGATGCTTATGATTTAAGGTAAAAATGGGAAATTTGTGATTTATGCTTACAATTTAAGGTAAAAATGGGAGAAAGACAATAAAATTCCATCTATGTTGTGCAGTTATGTATAAAATAGAAATACATTAAAAAAAGACTAGTAGGAAATATGGCAAATGAAATGGTTGGTTTGTTAGGTCATGGGAATTTTGTATTATTTTTAAAGATTAAATATTTCGGTTATGGTTATTTTTAATATTTGACACAATAAAGCATTTTTAACAAATACATAAAATCCATTCCTGGGAGGGACCCTGTATCAAATTAATGTTTTTAAAAATTGGAAATAAAGCCTTAGGGAGATAACTAATATTGTGCTGTGATGTTGGTTTGCTAGCTCTTCTGGAAGCATCTTATCAATTCCTCCTTTTTCTGATATGTTCTTATTTTTCATTACTCAGGAATTGAATGATTTAGATAAAACTTTTTGGAAATAGGGCTGTTTGGAGACAGAACACCCTTTGAGAACTAATGTCTTGCTATCACTTTCCAAAACTCAGGAAGTGAATAGAGTTGAATACTGAGGGATGCTTCTATATGAAATACATGGACCTACGTAACATAAGACATTTTCCAGAACTGAGTATACCTAAGTCTTTCCTTTTGCTTTGGACTGGACACACAGCAGACACCCAACAAATTGCTGACAGAATGCAAAGGAGAAGAAATTCTATCACGCACCCCAAACCTGAGGGATAGAGGGAGGGAGGGAGGGACTGTCTTACAGGGCAGCAGGCATCCCAAAGTGGGAGGCAGGAAGGCCGATGGGGAGGCGTAGGAGTCCCATGGAGAGCACAGCTCATCATGCCATCTCCACACAGATCTTTTGGAGAAACCAGTGAGCAAAAGCGGCCCCAGCGTTGATGGAGGTGACATGCAATGTTCTGGGGCCTGTCCACCCATTTTGACACCCCGTTGACAAAAGGTGGAAGAAGTTGGCCAATGAAAGTTAGCAAAGAGCGGCTGGATTCGTGTAACTCATGTCAGCCTATTAGATTCTTTATTGGAAGCTCTCCCGGGCCTGGACGCTGAAGGGACAGACTCCTGGAACCACTATTTATCCTTGAATCAAAAACCCTTTGGAAACACTCTTGTGCTTTGCCATTTGAATCCATAATGCACCAACAAGGCTGGAGACGTTTGCTTTCAGTAGCTTTAACGACTCCCCTTGCTGTTGGTTGGTTAGTTATGGGGGTTTTAGGTTTGCCTGGAGCAGATCCAATCTCCTCACTTGGTAAGCTGGCAACTTATCATAGCAGCAGGAGCCTTCCACGTAATACCAGTGGCATCAGTCTCTGCAGCCAGTGGCTGCTTTGCCACAATGTCATCTTGGCTGTGCTCCTGAAGACAGTGTGGTGGCTCTTGACAGTGGTATCTGTTGAGCTGCTTCCCTGTGCTGAGCCTGAGCGGTGCAAGGACCAGCATGGGTTTGTCGGGGACCAGGACAAGCCTCAAAGAGACAGCGTATTCTCAGGGTAGTGATATGTGATATACTTGCATGGAGCGACCGTGGTGTGATCGTTCAGGCCGAGCTGCCTTGGGAAGGTGCTGGAGCAGGGGCCCGGCCAATCTGGAGAGCCCAACTGGCTGACCTGGCCCTGTCTCCTATGCTTTTTGCCCTACTTTGTTGCAAATTTAGCTGAACTATGTCTATCCCTTGGGTCACTGTGAAGTTTCAATTCCCTTTGCAAAATATTCTGAGGTCCTCATTAGAGATGAGAAGAGTATTTGTTAAATATAGGTAATGAATTAGACTTGGGCCTTCTCTTCTGGGTAGCTAGCAGGTAATTTATTCTCTTTTCACACTGCAGTGAAGTCCTGAAATGCTGACAGCTGCAGAACGACCAACTCACCTGCATCCCGTTTTCAGTTTGTTTCTTTGGACCCTTGATGAGGAAGCTTGAAAACGAAAAACAGACAAAGGAACCCCAAAACTTTGTTATTTAAATTATCTGATGTTTCCTTCGCCAAAGATTTAAAAGATGCAAAGATTTCAGAAAACTGTGGGAATGAGCCTTCCGCTGCCAAGTTTCAGGAAGGAGAGAACACTCTTTCTGAGTGGTTTTCAATTGTCTGCTGTGATAAATGATTCATTTCCCCATTACATTACATTAAAGGGATTAAAAATGACACTACCCTCCTTTGCATCCAATTTTTATGAGTCACTTGTATGATGGTGTGTCGTGAGTAATAAAGATGGACCAGACAGTTAAATAAACTATGCCCCTGCAGAAGGCTGGACGTGTGGTGTAGAACTTGCAATATACTTTTACAATGAATCCAAGTTCACTTTCAAGTAACACTATACCACTTCACAGGTATTACGAGTACCTTATAAGAACAAAATAATCCTAATTCTTTCCTCCTGTCCCTTGTATCATTGGTGTCATTCATTCCACTTATATAATATGTATATAAATATATATATATATACACATGCACACAAGCATATATAATTGAATACATTGTTGCTATTATTTTTTTGAACAAAATGTTAACTGTTAGAGCAATTAAAAATAAGAAGAATAAACGTTTATGTTATCTTCACTTATTCTTCCTTCAATGTTGATGTTTGTCCTTTCTCTATGCAGATCCAAGTTTCTGACCTGGATTATTTTCCCTCTCTCTAAAGAACTTCTTTCAACATTTCTTGCACAGTAGGTTTACTAGGAACAAATTCTCAGTTTTTGTTTGCCTGAGAAGGTATTTGTTTCTCCTTCATTTTTTTTTAAAATAAATTTATTTATTTTTGGCTGTGTTGGGTCTTTCTTGCTGCACGCGGGCTTTCTCTAGTGTGGTGCGCAGGCTTCTCATTGCGGTGGCTTCTCTTGTTGCGGAGCACGGGCTCTAGGCGTGCAGGCTTCAGTAGTTGTGGCACAAAGGCTCCATAGTTGTGGCTCACAGGCTCTAGAATGTAGGCTCAGTAGTTGTGGCGCATGGGCTTGTGGGACCTCCCCGGACCAGGGCTCGAACCCGTGTCCCCCGCATTGGCAGGCGGATTCTTAACCACTGTGCCACCAGGGAAGTCCGGGAATTTTTCCTTAATTTCTGACTTTCTGTAATTTGAAAATGATATGCCTAGATGTAGTTTGGGGGTGGCATTTACCCTCCTTGGTTTTCTGACCTTCCTAAATCTATGGTTTGGTGTCTGATATTAATTTGAGGAAACAATGTCAATATATTTGGTAAAGAAAGTCGTTGTTTCAAATATTTCTCCTCTACCTTTTTTCCTCCCCTTCTGATATTCTCATTATGTTATACCTTTTGTAGTTGTCCTACAGTCTTGAATATTGTTTTTTTTTAAAAGTCTTTGTTCTCTTTGCAGTTTTAGAGGATTCTATTGACATATCCTCCAGCTCAGAGATTCTTTCCTCAGCCATATCCAGTTTACTAATAAGATCACCAAAAGCATTCATTTCTGTTAGTGATTTTTTAATCTCTAGCATTTCTTTTTGGTTCTTTCTTAGGATTTCCATCTCTCTGTGGACATTGCCCACCTGCTCTTATGTGCTGTCCACTTTATCCGCTAGAACCTTAGCACATTCATCACAGCTGTTTACAATTTCCAGTCTGATTATCCCAACATACCTATCATGTCTGGTTCTGATACTTGTTCTGTCTCTTCAAATGGTGTGGGTTTTTTTTTTTTTTTTTTTTTTTTTTTTTTTTTGCCTTTTGGCATACCTTACAATTTTTTCTTGATAGCCAGACATGATATACTGGGTCAAAGGAATTGATGTAAACAGGCCTTTGGTTTTTTTTGGGGTCGCACTGCACAGCTTGTGGGATCTTAGTCCCTCAACCCAGGATGGAACCTGGGGCCCCAGCAGTGAGAGTGATGAGTCCTAACCACTGGCCGCCATGGAAGTCCCCGAACAGGCCTTTCGTAATGTGGTGGTGAGGTGCAGGGGGAGGGGAGGCTATGGTCAATGGTCCTACAATTAGATCTCAGTCTTCAGGGGCCTGTGCCTCTGGACTGTGAACTTCACAAGGGTATCTCACTTTTTTTTCTCCCCCCTTAAGTGGGATAGGATGACTAGAGTGGCCTGGAGTTGGGTATTTCCCTTCCCCAGGTCAGTTGGTTAGACTCTGGTTAACTAGTTTCCCCTGAAGGCAGAAGCTCTGTTAAGAACAGAACGCTCTGGTGTGTTTTAGAATGGTCCCTTTTTCCCTCCCCGGGGCTGGAAGCAGGAGGAAGCTGATTAAGCTCCTGGAGGTAAAACTCACCGTATTTTGGGGACCCCCCCAGCTGCCCCAACCATGAATGGATCTCTCTGGAGTTTATACTCTCAAAGTTGTCCACACTGAGTCTCCAGCATCTTTTCAAATACAGTTCAGGCTTCCCTACAAGGGCAAGGAAGGGATATTAAGGTCTCTGCTTACAGCCTGGAACAAGGAGACCCAGAAGAGAATTGTGGAAGAGCATTCTCTAACCCACCTCGTTTACCTGTTTCTCAATCCAATGTGCTTTTCTTTTAATAACTTTTCCCCTAATTTTTAAAGTAATACATAGGCATTGTATAAAACTTCGGCAAAACCATTACAGTATATTTTTAAATTTCTATGATCCCTTTCTTTACCCAGAGATCACTACGGCTAACAGTCCTATATATTTTATTTCTGATTTTCTCCTATGTATCTGCGTAGACAGATGGTAGACAAATGTATAGAATAGAGTTGATATTGTAGTTATAGTTTCATATCCTGCTTCTTCCAATTAAACTGTTGTTATATCTCCTGTCACTCTTATGCATATCATATTCAATGGCTGCTTAATTGTACATTACTTGGATTTTCTATAATTTTATTAACTGGCCCTTGTTTGGGAACTTTAGGTTTGTTTTGTAATTTGGGGGCACAAATATTTGATAACATTTGACTGTTTCCTTTGGTTAGTGTTCTAAAAGTGGAATTGCTGGGTTAAAGGGCATGGGCATTTGAAAGGATTTGATAAAGAGCAATTCACTTCCAGAGAGTTTGTACTTGTGTCCTTTCCACATCCTAGTGTTGTCTTACCCTTAAGTTACAACTGCCCAACCTATGGATGGACTCGTCATGGAGAAAGAGGCCATTGTCCTGATATGGATGGGCTATGGAACTTCCCCATCTTTTTTTTTTTTTTTTTTTTGCGGTACGCGGGCCTCTCACTGCTGTGGCCTCTCCCGTTGCAGAGCACAGGCTCCGGACACGCAGGCTCAGCGGCCATGGCTCACGGGCCCAGCCGCTCCACAGCATGTGGGATCTTCCCGGACCGGGGCACGAACCCGTGTCCACTGCATCGGCAGGCGGACTCCCAACCACTGCGCCACCAGGGAAGCCCCCCATCATTTTTGTTACAGGACAATGATGTCGATAAGCCCGCAACAGCAGCCTACCTCCTCTTTTATTCAAATGCTTTGTTTCTTCCACTGCTGCTGGAGAAGGCTAGTGAGCACAAGACCAAGAACTCAGAAAGAAGAAAACATTGCCAGAAATCAGTTACCTATTTTTTTTCTCCAAAACAAATCCAATCCATAACAGGAAAGAGATGGAAAGGAGAAGATGAAATGAACCAAAGTGATTGTTAGCTGCTCACATTTCCTCTCAACAAATCATGTAATTTAAGCTGCAGGAGGCAGATTTCATATCAATAGAATCATTAGTTCATGAAACAGGAAACGGGGTGATGTTGGTGGAAATGTTGGCCAAATTAATCCCGAGGCAACTTCTAGAAAAATCACTGTTTGCAAAACCTGTAGCTGCCCCTGAGTGACCTGAGAAACCCTCTCTGGCTGACCCCTTCTTCCTAATCCCTTTGTTTCATTAAGTTTTTACTATAAAATATTTCAGATATGTGAAAAAGGTGAACCCACAACCCAGCTTGTTCAACATAAAAGCCTTCTGCTCATTACTATACCTCCTCTTTCCACCTTCACACCCCTGTACCCAGAAATAACAATTATTCATAATGTAGTGTCCATCATGCCCATGTATCTTATACTTTACTCTGCACGTTTGTATCCCTAAACAAAATGTAGCATTTCTTCCCTTTTTTTTTTTAACTTTTACAAGGATACTGAATGCTTCTTTCTGTATCTTGTTTTGTTCCACATACTGTCCGTGAAACTTATTCATGTTGAACACGTAGCTCAAGTTCATTGATTTTTGCTGCTGTTAATACTCCTTTGTATGTATATACCATTCACCCACTCTCTAAGGATGAATATTTAGGTGGTTTCTAGTTTATCATCATTAAAAACAACGATGCTACATATATTCTTGCGCAAGTTCCTTCGGGTTTCTATACAGCTGCGGTCAAAAGGTCTGCACAGCATGAACTTTTCTAATTACTGCCCATTTGCTGTTCAAGAGAGCTGTATCTTCTAGTTCTCCTTGCCCCACACCTCATCAGCTCAGTAGTACCAGACTTAGTTTTGTTAATCTGATGGGTTTTAATATGCATGTCCCTAATTACTAATTTTACTATCTTTGCATGTGTTTATTGGCCATTGGTGCTGCTTCTATGAACCCCTTCCTGTTCGTATCATTTGCTCACTTTAATTTTTAGGTTGTTTGCCCCATTCTTGAATGGCCAAATCTAGACAGAACGAACATGGTCAATCCTGAAATGGAGGAAGAGAGGCACCATTGGAAAGAGAGGCTGGTTTGTCTTGATGGTGGTAACAGGCCATTCTTCAGCCCTCAGCAGATGGAACTACAATACTACTCCACCCCTCCGGGTGGTGCGGAGCCTGGAGGAACCCCCCAAATCATTGTATTCCAGGAATAACTCCACAGAACCAAGTCAGTCTAGCTCCCCCAATGAATCAGTTCAGGGCTCTTTACTACAAACATCAGAAACCAGCTCTAGCTAATGTAATCCCAAATGGAATTTATTAAAAGGATGCCGACATCTTTCAGAAGGTTAGAGAACCAGGCCTGGACAATGGCTTCTGAAACAGGAAAGATGCCCCAAAACATTTCCCAGAACTGGCCTGGTAGAGATACCACCCTCAACTCAGACACTGGATACTGCATGGACTTTGGCGTTGGGGACCATACTATGACTTAGACAAGAGTGGTTGACTGTTGTAATGAGAACAGAAGGCTGGTTTAAGTGGGTTTAGCAGAAAATGGGAAGAAAGGAGGTGAAGGGCAAGCAGAGTAGTGAGACTGTGGCTGGAAGGGGACGTGGGGTCAGGAGGGTTTTTTAAACGAGGAAATATGAGAGCACATTTGTATACTCGTGGGAAGGACCCAGTGCTCAAAAGAGAGCAGAGACTCATGGAAGCAAAGATTTGAGTAGATAGGAGAGGATGGGATACCTTGTATGGGGAGGAAGGACAGGTCATCAGAGTAATGGAAGGAAACTGAAGCAAGAGGGGACCAATGCAGGCAGCCTAATAGATTAGGGGAGGCGGACACAGAAGGAATCAGAAACGAACTTCTGTTTTCTAGGTGGAGCAGTAAGACCAATTGCCGATAATTAAAAGGGGGAGCAGAATATTGAAGGCTTGGGAACAGGAGAGAAACAGGTAATGTTAATCAAATTTCAAAGGTTTTGGTTTTTTATTCCTGATTTTTTCATATTCTATGATAAAAATCAAATGAAATACATCCCTTTAAATGGTTCACCAATGAATAAAAATTACGTATCAGGTTTCACCTTTGGAATGAGCTGCTGGTCTACAAGAACAGTTTCTCTATCAAAGAACGTCGTCAAGTTCTGGAGAACCTCTCACAAACCACAATCTATTTACTTTTCTCCAGAAAGGAAAATGATGGGATAGTTAACCTCTGGTTGTTCTAAGCTTAAAGTCCAAATTGTAATATTTATTCTGACTAATCTTGTGAGAACGAGGAGGGTATCTTTCAGAGCAAAGGGAAAACTGACCAATTACAATGCACCGAGACAAGTGCTGCACTGAAGAGAAAAAGAAGCCAGTTTTGCTCTTCTAGAACTGGAATAGTCTTCTCCTAGTGGGAGAATCCGAACAATCTTCCATGGGTGTTAAACAGCACCGACGATTCTGTCTGCCACAGAGCCTGTGATGCTAGGCACCGTGGGCGTTTCAAAACGAATGTTTTGAAACTTGCCGCCCACACTGGCCACCTCTCTGCACCCTCTGAATTTCAACACTGGGCTAGTGGAGCAATGTCAATATTCCCCTGGCAGAAACTCCTTCCCAGAGGCTAGAGGATGAAGCAGCTCTCCTCGTAGCAGGGTCCCTGCATTGTGATTTGATGGTGTGGGGCAGACTTGCAAATTAATTTGATTTGAAATTTTATTTTCAGCACAGAATTTTGCCAAGCCATGCATTCTCTCTACTGGTCCTTTCCCCAGTGTCATGTCTCTGATGCTGCTTGCTTGCGAGCACCAACAAGAGTATGGATTTGACCGTCAATGGTCTGTTCCGTTTCGTTTAAAATGATTATCGACTCTCCCCTCCCCCCAGCCTGGTTTCTTTCAGAGCTGATCTAATTTCTTGAGCGATCTGTGCCTGTAGACTCGTGTTAATTTGTTAATTGAGTTAGATTGCTGCCAGACATCCGAGGACCTTCGCTTGGGTTTATCCTGTGTCTAACTGTGAAACGCTGACTGTAATGAAGCTGTACTGGTTGGGAGAAAATGAGGGCTGATGAATTAAAGCCAGAAATGTGACATTGATGAGCCTCGATCATTCCGGGTGGTGAGGGGGGAGGGGGGGAGCGGGGAGGGGATGCACGTGGGTCTCAGAACTGCAGAGCTCATGGAGCAGGCCTGGGATGGGGGAGACTGGTGGCTTCTAAACAGTGTCTCCTTCTGGAAGCTTTGACAGTTTGACACAGAGCAGACAACACTGGGCTGAGAGGCGTGACTCAGCACTCTAGCTCCACTTTTGGGAGACACTCTCCTTTCCCCAGGACGGCAGTTTAAATGCTATTTTATTCTCCGTGACTCAGCTGACACAACCTCTTTGGATAAGTTCCACTGTATGTTTTGTGGGCCAGAGCTCTTAATCTAAATGCAAAGGCCCTATCGGCCGAGCAGATGGACGGAGCAGCTGCCACTTCCCAGGGAAGCCAGGAGATCCCCCTGGGCCAGGGGGTAGGGGTTTCCTGCGAGGATACCACGTGTGAAGTCTTCGGGGAGGCAAGGCATTCTGAGGATGTGAGTTACCACGGCAAAGCTCACCAAGGCTTCCCTGATTTGATATAAATAACTCTGCACTGGCAGCCAGTGGGAGGAGAGCCAAGTAGTAATGAATACTAGGACAAACAAACAGGCCTCCGGGATGCAGGCCCAGCCACTCCAAACCACGGCTGGCAGCAGGCTCGGAGGTGGCGGGTGAGACTGTACCAACCATATTGCATTAATCCTTGTGAGTGAAGGGAGGAAGCTCTTTAGAATAATTCAAGCTCAAACAATTAGGGAAGGCCATGCCACATGGAACTAGAGCACTGACATAAAGGAGCACAACTGAAGCGTGCTGATTTGCCCGGTTTGATGTTTAACGTTAGCCGACACACCAGGAGTTATAAATGGGACACTTCCTATTTATGAAGCACTGTGTTGAGAGGTAACCAAGAGGCGTGAGACAGTCTCAGCACCACCCCAACTAGAGCTTAGAATTCAATGGAAGTGCCTGGGAGAAGGACAAACGAGATGTAGTCTAGCAGTATTGTATCCTATCCAACACCTAACTCCTGTACACAACAGAGTTTTTATTGCATTGTGGGGCTCATGTTAAGGGGGAATAAAAGTGAGACGAACCCGGAGTGGGAACACTGGGGAACAAGCCAATAAGGAAGGCAGAGTTGTCTTGAGCTCGGCCACCAGGGTTAGCCCCGTCATAATCAGGCTAAGCTAAGGCCGCAGTGAAAGGGGATGGGGGGGAAGGGAAACGGAGATTCGAGTTAGTTTGGGATGCTTGAGTCCCCTCTGGATAAAAGCATCCCCATCTTAGGCCCTCGGGAGTCCCCCAGATTAAGATCAACCAATGAGCTCAGAATCAACCAACATGAAAAATACAAGCAAACAGGCCACCATGCGTGAGAATCAGCAGAAACTATGAACCACAGAATCAAACTCCCTTCCTTCAGGTTAATGAATTAATCGGACACAAAAATATAAAATAACGATGTATCGACGTCTAAAGGTGGAACAAAGGAATCACAAAATAAGTAAGAAAGAGACTATAAAATGACCAGGAAGATTATGGGAAAAAAAGTAAATTTGAAAATTGAAAAAATATAAACGTTAACAAAACACACCTCAATTGAGTAGGTAAAAGAGAAAATGAGTATAGCTGAAGAGATTATTTTTATTTAATCCTTGAATATTTATTGAATCTTTACCACAAGTCAATTACTGTTCTAGGCCAGGGGAGTATAGCAGTGAACAAAACAGACAAAAGTCCTTGCCCACACACAGGTTACAAAATAGATAACACATAAAATACACAGCATAATACTTTGAAAACCATAAATCAGGGGAAAAGGATAGAGGACGCCAGGTGTGAGTAGAGCTGTATTTTAAATAGGAAGGACAGAAAAGTCCCCGCCAAGAAATTGACATTTGTGTAAAGATTTGAAAGAGATGAAGGAACAGCCCATGAAAATACTGGGGTGGGGGAGAGGCATTTCAGGCCAAAGAACAGTGAGTATCGTGGCCCAGAGGTAGGGGTGGGGATGCACTGGATAAATCTGACCTCCTGGAAAAGAGGTCTGTATGGGTGGAAAGACGGGGCAGGGGTCCAAGAGGTAGCAGGGGGCGGGTCCTGGGGCCTTGCAGCATAGCAAGGGATGATGCCAGGTGGCAATCACACCTTAAATGTCCATATGCAGTCAGTGCTCATGAATTTAAATTTGAATTTAACTGTAAAATGCAGCTCGCAAGTGACCCTCAAGCTCCTTCCATCCCGGCTTGTCTGGCATTCCTTCTCTTGCATCTGGAATCCTCTCCTTCCCCTAGTCCTTCGTCTTTGATGTTTTCCCCGACTTTTTCTGTCTGATTTATTTGCACCCCCGTCCCTGTTTCTATCTCAGTCTGTACTTAAAGAACGGCCATTATATCATGTTTACTGTTTTCTGCCTTCAACCAGGAGCTCCTTAAGGATGAGGATGAACCACGGCCGTCAAAGGCAATGCTCAGTATATTGAAATGTGCTCTACAAAATCCCAGATTATTGCAGGAAAGGGCTAAATGGTGACTGTTTGCAATAAGATTCTGTTACCAGATTTGGTTTGCCTCTAATTTAAGTGTACTGTTGAATGTGCAATCAAGATTTTAGTAATTATGTACAAATAGTTCTTGTTATAAATCAAGGTTGTTATTACTGTCTTAAGCTCTGGCTTTGGTAACAAGTCTTTTCTTGGAGACCGTGCTGTTCTCCCTGCGTCAGCTGCTTCCCTCGACTCCCAGGACCATTCTCCTAGAAAGCTGCACGTTGGGGTCAGCTGGTTATACAGGGCAGATACTACTTTCCCAGCACAGTCGGAGTAAATCTTAAGCAGCTCCCTCACCAAGGAGAGAATCAGGCCTCTAGTGCTGAAGGCCGGGATGTTTTGTCCAGGCCACCATGACCTCCTGCACAAAGCTCTCCAAGCAATGATTGCGATCTAAGTTCATTCAACTTGAAGAAAGCTCTGGAACACAAGCCGCAGGGCAGAGCTGTGCCATCTTGATGGAAGGGGACCGGCTTTTTGTGCCCCTGCCACTGTGCCCTGGCAGTTCATCGGGCTGCTGCTGGCAAGGGCAGCATGATCCTGGGAGTAGGGGGTAGCCTCTGAGGCAAGGCGGCTCCCGGCTGCCCTGAGCAGTTGGGGGACAGGTGCGCGGACCAGGTAAAGAACACCTGGGTGGGCATCCACAGCCACCAACGCACACTTTCAGAAGATTCAAGATTCTAGATGGCTTCGTCAACAAAGGTGAAGAAAGCACAAAAACCTATATATTTTTCCTTCTTTTCCCATGAGGAACTAAGCTTAGTAGCAAACCAGGAGGAAGGGGTTCTGTAAGGAGTGTTGTCCTGACAACATATACTTTTCCATCTTCACCAAGGGACCCCGTCTCTGCGTTCTCCAGCATCTCTCTGCCAGAGTCTCCGCAGCCCCCCACTGGGCTAGGACAGACAGGTCTCTACTATTTTTTAGTCCCAAGTCCCCATTATCAGCCCCATTTCCAGCCATGGCAATTTAAATTCCCTAAACCTGTACCAGCTGGGCAAGAAGACCCAGATGTGGTCATGACCAAGAGCAACTCCAGAGTAGGAAACCTTACATCAGAGGCCAGCGCCCCCAGAGGACGATCAATTCCTTCATTTTTTAATCAGAGAGAGCTGTGGTTTAAACCAACAGCTGAATTGACATCAACCACACACACAGGCTTTGATTTGACTTATAATCGAAAGGGAACAATACTGCTCACCTCTCCACTTTCTCTTGACATTGCATCTGCTATTATTGTCCACAAAGCCTTCGTTTTCAGCCCAGCAGAGACATTATAAAAGGGCTTCAAACTACTCTTTAAATAACAAACCAGTGTGTCTGAAGCTCTATTGTCTGCCTCCCTTCTTGTTCCAGGCACATTCATGTACTTCCCTGGTTCCTTGTGAGCTGGACCCAGGGAAACCCCACTGGGTTTGCATCTCTTCTACAAAACACACCCAGTTCTCACCTAGATCACACAGAGAAACCTGTATGTTCCCCTCCATTGTGGCCTTTGGTTCAAAATAAATTAAAAACCCCAAACAAAAATTCTAATAAGAGATGAAAACAAAAACCTAATGTATCAAAAGGACTAGTCATTTACCCACTGGAGGTATGAATAGCTCAGGCCTTGCTCTGCATCAAGGCGCTGAATAGAAAAACGCATATGTTAAATATATATTTAAGTCTTACCTCAGACAGATGACTAATGGGTGTTATGCTGTGTTGTGTTTTTTTGTTCAACCCACAGAGATAATTATTTACTCAATAAAATTTAAACAGTTATCATAGCATAATTGGAAGCCGAGGGTAGCATTTTTCTCTTCCCTCCCCTTCCCAGCTGCAGTTGACAGAATCATGCCATAGACAACATGATTATTAGTTTGCTGCTCTAGTTTTGTGACAGTTTATGAAGAGGAAATCCACAGGCCTCATCTTCTTTCACAGCCCTGCTGAAGCTGTCCTTGCAAATTCTTTCCTGACCTGAACTGTCACCCCTTATTTCTAACTGATTTGTTTTCTCCACTCCTCAGGAAGGTGGCTGTTCAGGCTTAATATTTAGGAGGGGGCGGCCAGCCAGCTATACAGTTCTTTTCTTTCTCATGTATGAGCTTTCCAGGGCTAGGAAGGTTTTGAACCATCCAAGAGAACCACTGGGCCTCTATCCAGTGGTCTGAGGGTAACCTGGATACTTAAAGGGTCTCAAGATCAGGAAATATTAGGAATAGCTGGCACCTGGGGACTCACAGGACGGCTTGCCCATCCAGCAGGCGAGCTAACCAGAGCCCAAGGGAGGGATGTTTCTGCAGCTGACAGCTAGTTAGTAGTTAATAGCTAGTTAGTAGGAGACCCGGGTCAAGATTCAGACTAGGTCATGGTCACTCCCCCATGGGGCTCCTGTCCCCTCCCCCCACCCTATACGATGGCAGTTTCCTGGGCAGCTCTGGGAGTCTCTCTTGACTTTTTGGGAGGTACCATCCTTCTGGAGTGACTGAATTTCCACACTGCATCCTGGGCAATATGAAACCCAGGGTGGGGCAAATTAACCTCTATTTGGAATGTAACCAATAAATCACTCCAGTTCATCAAAATATGGTTCAGAAATTATGAAAATAAAGGACTTCCCTGGTGGCACAGTGGTTAAGAATCCACCTGCCAATGCAGGGGACACGGGTTCGAGCCCTGGTCCAGGAAGATCCCACATGCCACAGAGCAACTAAGCCCGTGCACCACAACTACTGAGCCTGTGCCCTAGAGCCCGTGAGCCACAACTACTGAGCCTACATGCCACAACTACTGAAGCCCGCATGCCTAGAGCCTGTGCTCCGCAACAGAGGGAAGCCACTGCGATGAGAAGCCCGCGCACCGGAACAAAGGGTAGTCCCTGCTCGCCTCAACTAGAGAAAGCCCACGTGCAGCAATGAAGACCCAAGGCAGCCAAAAATAAATTAATTCATTAATTAAAAAATAAAGAAATCATGAAAATAAAGCATATGTTTGGTGCATATCTTGAGAATACACAATGGTCCTTCCTGAACCCACTTTAGCAGGTGGCAATAATTCAGCCATTTTCTGTGCTTTCCTGGAGCTCTTCTGTTAGTGGGATGGGCAGTGGATCCTACTAGAAAGGAGGTGCAAGCAGCCCCAAGATTTCAATCTGTCTTTCGTCTGGCGTGATATCACCTGCTGCCTTTCCTGGAAAGGCCAGAGGCCTCACTGCCTTCTCTTCCCACTCAGTCAGGCCTTCCTCTACCTGCACATCACGGCTACAGAGTTCGAATGGCTGCCATGCCAGCCTGCAGAAAGTCCTCAGCTCACCAGTGCCTCTGAGTCATCCTTACAGAGGCACTAGGAGCAAATAGGCAGATGAGCAGATATAGGTGGGCTTTGTTCCAGGGAAGAAGGTGGATGAAAATGCAGCAACCCAAGGACACAGAGACTCTGCTGGCAGATGTCCTGTCCTCCTTTTCATGTGCTTCTGTTGATCCCTCCATTCCTGATGTCTTCAGACACCAGCCCCGCCTGGCTGGGAGCACAGGACACCAGGTGACTGTCCTGTCTAGAATCTACCAGTACTCTGAAAATGGCCTCTCTCCCATCCACCAGAGGGGAATAAACAGTGCCATGGAGATGTAGATCATCATTCATGGGGACACTGCTTTATTGGAAAAGGTATTTTTCTTTTCCAAAGGGGATGAAGGAGTATTGGCCAACTGGTTATTTGAGCTTATGGAAACATACAGCATAAGTCGCTAATGTTTTCCGATTATTTTCAGTGATAATTGTAAATTAAGGAAAAGGCAAGACGGCTTGAGGATTTTTCCCCCTAAAGATAAAATATTGGTTGCACCCAGGAACTCTCAAAAAATAGTAAGAAATGTTACCTTGAAAAATATATCAAACAAGAGAAAGAAAAATACCTTTGTGTTGCCTTCTGAGCTATTAATTGTTATAGCAGTTTTCTCGGACAAAATGCTCTGATTAACTGTATCCTCACAACCAATGACCATACACGTGAAATAGAGCACCTGGTGATAAAGCCTGTTAAAGATCTGTTTAGGCAAGGTATAAGATATTAAGCCCCACTTCCCCACGGTCCTTCTCACTGCAACCACTGCTTACAAGAAGGATCCTACGTTTTTGGTTTTTTTTTTTTGCGGTACGCGGGCCTTTCACTGTTGTGGCCTCTCCCGTTGCAGAGCACAGGCTCCGGACGCTCAGGCTCAGCGGCCATGGCTCACGGGCCCAGCCGCTCCGCGGCATGTGGGATCTTCCCAGACCGGGGCACGAACCCGCATCCCCTGCATCGGCAGGTGGACTCTCAACCACTGTGCCACCAGGGAAGCCCAAGGAACCTATGTTTTTACGTTTCTATGACACTATTTCCAGCACCTAGTAGCCCACGGTTGCCCCCATCTTTCTCAAGTCATTGGCCGAGCTCCTAAAGCTGCTGTGGGCCTTCAGCTTACATCCAGCCTCCCTGATGCTTTAGAGCAGGCCGCTTAGGGGATGGGCTATAGCTCTGGAAGGCTACAGCGAAACGGCTAGGTGCTGGCACCCACAGCTGCTTCGTGAGCAGAACTGTGCCCCAGTCTGTAATCTCAGGATATTTATACCTACTGTCTTGGTTTGGATTTCCTCTTTCCCAAGAGCAGAGCCCGAGTAAAGAATTGGGAGCAGATAGAGCATTTGGAAAACGTAATCACTTCCTAAGGCTGCTGAAACAAATTAGTACAAACTGGGTGGCTTAAAATAACACAAATGTATTTTCTCACAGTTTTAGAGGCCAGAAGTCCAAACTCAAGATGTTTGCAGGGCCACGCTCCCTCTGAAGGTTCTAAGGGAAAATACTTCCTTGCCTCTTCCAGGCTCCCAGCAGTTGCTCACAACCCTTGGCATTCCCTGGCTTGTAACTGCATCACGTGGCCTTGCGCTGTGTTTCTCTTATAAGGACACACTCGTTGGATTTAGGGCCCACCTGAACCCAATCATCTCCATCCTTACCTTAATTACATTCTGAGGTTCTGGGGGAATGTGAAATTTCAACCCAGCACAGGGCTCAAGGATCCTTAACTCTGGAATTACCTAATGTTGACAGTGAGACTAAGCTGAACGGGTAGGGAGAGAGGATGTCGTGGAAGGGGGGATACATAGCTGGTACCTCCCTCACCGCTTACTCCTATGGCTGAAATTTTCCCATGAACAATTTCTAAGCAACTTGACTCAGTATTCAAGATGCAGTCCTCTGAGAAATGGCAAATACCTCTGAGAAATAATTTCTCAAGCTACTCTTCTCAAAGGGATGGGGCAATTAGAATCATGTGACAGGGAGTCTATTCTGGCCCGGGGCCTGGGGTGGGAGGAAGGAGTACCTTGCAAATTAATCATTTCCATAGTGAAATGCTGGCACTCCTGCAAATTTTTTCCACATCTCAGGTGTGTAACTTCTGTTTCAAACCATGATTATGCCCTTCCTTGCAATCCGTTGACTCCAGCACTTGTCTGGGGCCTGGGAGGAGGTGTGAGTGGGAAAAGCGAAGGTAAGGTAGACTAGGGAGTAGCCGCCTGAAAGGGCCAACCATCCACACTTCACTCATTTCATATTTCCTAGAATAATAAACCTAAAATTTGTAGCAGGGATGGCAAATTCAGTTGAAATGTGGCGAGAAAACGTGTGACTGAGCAGAGTGCTGTGTTCGGAAAGATTCTGAGGCTGCATCTGTGTGCTAAGTGGGAAGAGAGTCACGATAAAGTCACCATCTGCCACAAACATCCCCAGGGACTCTCGGGGCACGTGCCGCAAATCTGTCATCCCGGGTGTATAGCTTTGTTTGGACCATTTCCTAAATATGTTGTTGCCATACATAGGTAACAGATTTTTATGTCCTGATATAAAAACATACAAAGTCATAGAAACAAGTTATTTCTATGCTATCACTACTTTTTCTTATTTCTAAAGACATCTTGATACTCAATGTACAAGTTGACTTTTGAATCGTAAATTCTTAGAGGCAAGGCACTGTGTCTGTTTATACTCTCCAGCTGAGTGCATGCTAGGTATCACGTGTGACCAGGATTACTGGGCTTAGGCCAGGCCTGAGCTAAGCTCGTTGAAGTGGGGGTGGATGAATGAATAAGAAATTGGGGATGGGAGGGTTTTAGTCCCAGTTCTGTCCCTAAGGGCAGCTGCATGCACCCCCATGGGTAATTTCAACCCTTGGCATCTCAGTTTCCCCATCTCTAAAATGCAAATAAACCCCTATCTTCCGACAAGGGTTGGTGTGACGCATATATGGAGCAGTCGTGTAGCCTAGAACAGAGTGGGAGTTATCTTTTAGAAATCATTCCTGCACAACCTGAGGGCAGTGCCGTGACAAATAAGAATGTTTGCATGAGGAGGGCACTGCCCAGGAAATCCGGCTCTGATTGTTCAAGAGAGACATCTGGAAGTCTCCAGGGCCCAACCGTTCTGAGGATGCCAAACAAGGAAATGCAATAATCTGAAAAGTCAGCAGTGCCCCCGGGACGGGGAACACTCCGAGAGAGACGGTGCCGGGAGCTGACCTTTCCCCACATGGGCACCGTCTGCAGGCGCCCTGGACAGGCGGCCAAGGTCATCTGACCTCACGGCCAGCCCCAGAGGACACTATCAGGGGCTTTAGAAATTACTCAGTTAAACGTCTGCATGTGAGGAAGAAGTAGAAAAAGTCGTTTTTGCCAGGTTCCCAAATGAGTGGCTAAAAGGGGACAAGAACCTTACTTTCCAGATGCCAGGAAAAAAGAGAATGTCCAGGGAGCTGGAGGGAAAGCCCATCTTCCCTGTGAAGAGCTGGCTTTGGGAGATGAGCCTTGAGACGAGAGGGTTGCCAACTGGACTTTGATACCCATGGGTTCCTTCCCAGGGAAAGGGTGGTAGCTTGAGCAGGAAAAAATCCACGTGTGAGGGCTTCCCTGGTGGCGCAGTGGTAGCGAGTCCGCCTGCTGATGCAGTGGACGCGGGTTCGTGCCCCGGTCCGGGAAGATCCCACATGCCGCGGAGCAGCTGGGCCCGTGAGCCATGGCCGCTGAGCCTGAGTGTCCAGAGCCTGTGCTCCGCAATGGGAGAGGCCGCAACAGTGAGAGGCCCGTGTACCGCAAAAAAAAAAAAAAAAAAAAAAAAAAATCCACGTGTGGGATTTCCGTTGTTTAAATCTGTTGAATCCTGTGCAATGAAACTAGCTTGACGGTAAGAAGTCATGGGGTTGTGGGAGCAGAAGGGGTTGGTCCTGAGATCCAAACCCCAGGGGTGAGGCCACTGAATTTTCTGGTGAAAGGTAGGCAAGTGGGAAGAGCCTGCCTGGTGCAGGGGGAAGGGGACGGAGCACTGTCTGTAGAACAGGGGTTCCCAACCCCCAGGCCGTGGACCAGTATCAGCCCTTGGCCTGTTAGGAACCGGCCGTGCAACAGGAGGCGAGGGTGGTTGAGCGAGCAGAGCTTCATCTGCTGTTCCCCATCGCTCCCCATCACTCCCATTCCGCCTGAACCATCCCCCAGCCCCCATGGAAAAACTGTCTTCCATGAAACCGGTCTCTCGTGCCAAAAAGGTTGGGGACCCCTGCTGTAGAGAATTTTAAAACGCTAGTAAAACCATCTAAAAGTTGGTCTGCCTTTCATTACCACCATGCACTGGCAATTCTAAATGTTAATGATACAGATTCCTCCCCAAATCATCTTTTGTTGGTCTATGTTCTAAACAACCGTGGTTACTGTGGAGTTTAATATTATATACTTAAGCCTCAATTAGCACATTTGTGTTGTTTATCCTTTAATAATTATTCCACGTGGAAGTTAATTTGGCTGTCACCTGGAGAGGACTCAGCTACATGAGTTCGTTCCCAAACAGGGCATGAGACGTTAACAGTGGGGGTGATGGTAGACAGAGGTGCGAACTTGAGTGGCTTTAATTCTGCTGTTCTATGTAAGCATACAAAAATATTTGCAAACTGTCAGAATCCACTTTGAACAAGGTACACAATGCTTCAAAATTGTTCCTGGAAGATCAGTGTGAAGAAACTGGAAAGAGGCTGCTACTTCTGCCAAAAAAAAAAAGGTGAAGAAATGGACAGTTATATAGAAAACTATATATGTAGTTTATACAGAAAAGAAAATCAAATTCAAAGAAAATCATAAAGAAGAAATGTTAGGAGAAATGACTGAAGATGTCAATCTTACATTTGCCAGATGAAAGGGCAGCATTTGAAGCCCGAGTCACTGTGGGCAGAAACTGGACAAGTACTTGGTGGTTCAAATAAGTCCAGTTTGCCGTCATTCTGACACTTTCCCTGATTTTTGCAGAAGAGAAACTTGAGAACCAAATACAACAGAAATTTGTGATGTTTCCTGGTGATGGGTTTTAGTGAAAAACTTTCAACTGCAGAGACCTTTGAAAGCTGCTAGAATCGATCCTGAAGAAGGAGGTTGTATCGTCAATTCTGGAATTTGCTGTGACATGAGATTGAGCTGGGTCTTTGTCAAAATTATCTTTATGCTTCAGACTTTCCCCAACTACTTATATGTCCCTTGTTACAGGTGAGAGAAAACTTCAGGAATTAAAATGAGTGAAAAATATTCCTCAATCAACTATGAACTAGATTGACAAGTCTGGCTATGTTGTGTACTGAATGTGAATATTCACGATTAATTTTGATGAAATCGTTGACAAATCTGCGGAAGTCTCAAAAACAAAAACTGTAACGTTCTGTTTGTTACCAGCATGGAGGCAAAGGGTTTTTCACCTTTTCTTTGAAAAAAAAAAAAGGGATTTCCCTGGTGGTCCAGTGGTTGAGACTTCGCCTTCCAATGCAGGGGGTGCGGCTTCAACCCCCTGGTCGGGGAGCTATATGCCTCGTGGCCAAAAAACCAAAACATAAAACAGAAGCAATGTTGTACAAATTCAATAAAGACTTTAAAAAATGGTCCCCATCAAAAAGAAAAAAAATCTTCAAAAAAATCTTAAAAAAAAAAGAATAAAGTAGTTGGCATTTAAAAAAAAAGAGACTAATTTTAAAGTATTTACTTTTTCCCCTTTGGGGGTAATGTACTATTTATTTACTTATCTATTCATTTATTTATTTAACTACCATGATTATTTATGTGAAGTTTAACAAAAGAAAAATGTCATTGCCTGCATTTCTTTCCCTGCTGTTATAGATACTTTAATTTCATGATTATTACTAAAACTAACTTTGTTGTATGATAGGGGAGTTGTTAAAAAGAATCCACTCCAGGTGTGAAATACATGCGGTCCACCACTGGCGCAAGCATAACATTCTAGGAGTTTCTGCCCATTAAATGTGACATTCACTTGTACCAAGAGAATAATAATAATATACAATTTTGTAACAACAATAGCACATTTCTATGGTTACCTTTTATCACACAGCAGATATTTGCCATCTGCTTCTCTTCTGGGCTGTCTAAAGGAAAAGTCTGCTGAATCCTGTTGGATGCAGGTGCCTTGATTCTGGGGGAAATGTCAGCTTCCACTCTGAGGTTCTCTTATTTCAAACCAAGACCAGCCCAAGGTAGGACTGTGAAATCTGGGTGGTTTATCTCTGGCCCTGCAGCCTGCCTTCTGTTCTCTCCTGTCTCAGGAATTTAATTCCTCTGCCTCGCATGCTTTCTTCACCTGCCTTCTCAAATCCTCACCTACTGAAGGCCGTGTGATGGATACAGTGGAGAAAGTGAGGGTCTTAAGGGATAAAATAGACCTAGTTTGTTGTTTTTTAAAATTTTTATTGCAGTATTGTTGATTTACAATGTTGTATTAGTTTCAGGGGTACAGCAAAGTGAATCAGTTATACATATACATATATCCACTACTTTTTTAGATTCTTTTCCCATATGGGCCATTAAAGAGTATTGAATAGAGTTCCCTGTTCTAGACAGTAGGTTCTTATTAGTTATCTATTTTATATCTACTAGTGTGTCGACCTAGTTTTTGATATTTTCATAAACAAATCAATGTAAGGACTGAAGTGTAACTTAATAAAGTTAATTTGTTTATTTTTTATTAAAAAAAAAAACCTAGTTTTGATATCCTGGCTCTGTCCCTTACTGGCTGTATGACCTTGGGCAATTCATTCTCTGAGCCACGATTTTTTTTAATCTGTAAAAAATTTTAGGCACCAAGGCAACATGGAGTTGGGAGGAATTTTAGGGGCAACCAGTAGCTTCTTTTGAGAGACCTGCTCTGCACTGTCTTAGAGAATTTAACAACTGGAATACGGCTTTGGCCCTCTCACTAGGGACCACCTGAAGCTCTCATTGGAAGGCTGAGGTGGATTAGTAACCCCTGCTATGGAAAAGGAAGCAGAGAATGCGGGCACATGGAGCTCCATACTTGCCATTCCTGTCCTTGCTTCTCAGCTGTCAAAGCCAAACATGTGTCCTTCATCCTAAGGCTACGCTTTCCTGACGGGCTCAACATGGCAGGGGAATAAAATCTGGAGATTTAAGCAAGCACAAATATACATTTGGCTTGTTTGAATTCAGGTGGCGTTTTCCTTGAGCTGGTCTCATCATTGCAGAGGCGGGGCCAGGTCAAATCTTAAAGAGCCGCTTGGCAACTCTAACGATTGGCAAAGAGGAAAGAAATTGGTAAACAGTGTTTTTAAAATATGCTAAATGCCAAGCACGTGTGTTTCATTTCTAATGTTTATTTATGGATATTTGCTGCTATTTTCCAGGAATTCTAGTAGCAATTATCCAACTATTCCAAACCTCCACCTGTTACTGGGGAAGGGCTTCTGAAATACATTCGCGCTTCCAACAGCCTACGTAGAGTGAAGGGCAGACATGTCCTTCGGGGGTGATTTCAGGGACACCAGAAGGTCCCTGTCTTCCAGAACACTCCTACCACCTTCTTGGTGGTGAATAAATGAGGAAAACCTCATCTAGTGAGGAGCAGTGTACAAATGTCCATTGACATAAGGTTACTGATAATCAATTTTTTTCCTGAGACCAAGTGGTAATAGAGGAGAAAAGGGAAGGGGATGGGGGCCTGCAATTTCAATGAGAGAGTAAAGAAAGGGGTACATAAAAAGAAATTGAAGGTACCCAGTATCAGATTTGTCTATTTCACCATGTCCCTGGGATGGTGCAGATTGAGCACTTGCCATGAGCCTCCAGTGCTCAGATGATTCTAAGGAAGTCAGCACACCTGCTTTGTCTTTTTGGCTCTGTCTCCAGAGCCATTCTGCTGGCAAATTGGAAGGCAACAGGGAGCCCCCTGTGTCCCTCTCCACTGTTCATAAACCAACAACCAACATTGAAGCTGGTGAAGGTGGGGATGACAGGATTTGCTCTAGTTGTAAGTAGGGCAAAAATCTGTACCGGAGTATTGGCGGCTTTGCTTTGGTGATTGGTGTGTACTGATTATGTCAACCTCTTGTGTTTATAAAGCCTCCAAACTTCTCAGAAGAGCAGCAGGGAGAGAAGGAGCGAGTTATTTCTTGAGGACCTGCTAGGGAGTTTCATGTTTTACTTCCTGGCCTCATCACAGCACCACAAGAAAAGAACTATTTTTGGCAACTCACAGCCTCGGAAATTGGGGATCGGAAGGATGTCAGGAAGCTGGTGTCCGACAGAACCTCTGTCGCTTAGGAAACGCAAACTCTTCTATAGTCGATACAAGGGGAAGCCTCTTTCAAGGTACACGGTGGTGTTAGCCAGAGAACTCAGAGTTTTTTGCTTTGTTTGGTTTTGTTAAACTTTTTAGTCCTTTTTATTTTTAGCCTGACCCCATCTGACTTCCATGTTTAAATACTTCGGATGCAAGAAATTGGCTCAGATCCAACCGGAAATGCACTTAATCCCGTCACATGAAAACATCCCAGCTTTCTCAGTTGGTCCCTCTCTGAACGATCCAGAGGGTGTTAATGGGCACAAAGGGTTCTCGCCGGCTCGCCAACACCAGGGGGCATCCACCCATGAGATGCTGACATTAGCCTTCTCTGCCCACCCAACCACTTCCACCGGGCACAGGCTAAGCCGGATGGAGAATCACCTCCTATGTTAGCCCCGCAGCCCCATTCACTTGTTTCCACCTGCCCTTATGCTTTGGTTGTGTGTTGATCCGGAGCCCTTCAAGGGACGGAGGTAGAAGGAACTTGATCACAGAGGAGGCTATCAATGAGGGAAGCAGTCAGAGGTTCTGTCTAATCCGAAGATTAAGGGTAAGTAACGTCGTCTTCTACATCTGTCAGAGCATTTAGGACTGCCTTCTGGACGTCCTCATTCATTCCGGGATTGCTTCCATTACCTGCCGACACCGAGAGGGAAGCACCAGGATCCTGGGCCCAACCTTCAATGGAGCGCCACCTAGCGGAATTGCTTTCAAATACCAGCAGTATGCTGCCAAGGGAGTCCCTTTTGTGTAAGGGGCTTGGCGTTTGCTTATTTCAGGCGCTGTGTCAGCAGGATGATTGGGCACTTCCTAAATCCAAATAAGCTGAATTAACATATTATGGATTTAAACAAGTTGGACGTTAATTGAGCGAGGCTCTTCACAGCCTAGTAGCTTGAGTTCCATTTACCCTTGACTAGGGGAGCAGAGTGGACCTGTTTACACTGGGATGGAGTCCCAGGCAGCTGGGAAAGTAGCAGGGAAGGAGAGGAGAGAACAAGGCGATGTCCTGGAAATTTTCGTAAAAGATTAGGCATGGGAAGATTAAGTGAGCATTATCCTCATGAAAACAGAAGCAGACAGGTGACCCGGCATCCCAGGCTGCAGAAGCTGGCTCTCAGCCATCAAGAGAGGAAAATCCCTGTCTCTTCCCCACACAGGTGGGCTGGCGTTGTTCAAAGATCCTAAATGTTTAGATTCTTTGCACATCACCTGTTGCTTAATGTGGTCTGAACACAAATGATTTCAATCCTCTCATCTCTCTTGTTTAGCGGCAGCTCACTATACTTTTATAAGGTTACAATTTCAGCGGGGAGGGGCTTCCCTGGTGGCGCAGTGGTTAAGAATCCACCTGCCAATGCAGGGGACACAGTTCGATCCCTGGTCTGGGAAGGTCCCACATGCCGTAGAGCAACTAGGCCCGGGTGCCACAACTACTGAACCTGGGCTCTAGAGCCCACAAGCCACAACTACTGAGCCCGCGTGCCACATCTACTGAAGCCCTCATGCCTAGAGCCTGTGCTCCGCAACAAGAGAAGCCACCGCAATGAGAAGCCTGCACACTGCAACAAAGAGTAGCCCCTGATCTCCGCAACTAGAGAAAGCCCTCACGCAGCAACAAAAACCCAACACAGCCATAATTAAATAAATTAATTAATTAAAAAAAAAAAGAATTTCAGGGGATTAAAAACTGTTCAGATAAACACCCACCACCCAGCTACTCTGGAACTTCTCTCTGCTAGAAGTAGTGTATTCATTTCCTAGGGCTGCCTTAATAAAGTACCATGAACTGGTGGCTTGAAACAACAGAAATGTATTCTCTCCCAATTCTGGAGGCTCCAAGTCCAAGATCAAGGTGTCAGCAGGGCCGTGCTCTCTCTGAAGGTGCTAGGGGAGGATACTTGCCTTCTTCCCAGCTTCTGGTGTTGCCGACCATCCCTGTCGTTCCTTAGCTTGTAGACACATCACTCCAGTCTCTCCCTCAGCATCACACGGTGCTCACGCTGTGTCCTCATGTCGTCTTCCCTCTGTGCTCACTGGTGTCTTCACATGGCATTCTGCTCTGTGTGGTCTCTTCTGCTCTCCTGAGGACACCAGTCCTATTGGATTTGGGGCTCACCCTCCTCCAGTGTGACCTCATCTTAACTCACTCTTGATTACATCTGCAAAATCCTATTCCCAGATAAGGTTACATTCACAGGCACGGGGGTTAGGACTTCAACATATCTTTTTAGGGGTACATTTAACCCACAAGAAATAGGAAGGGACAATGGCAGGCAGAAAACCACAAGACCAACGCCAGTTACAAGGGTGAGAGAGAGGTGATGGACACAGGGACACCTCAGTGCTGCTGGTGGTTCTTTCCCTGAATTCCCACATTCTCATCCATCCAGACCTCTGTAATATGAGGCTATGTTTGCAACATCAGATAAGACCATGATATGCACTATTACTTTGATAGGATTAGAAATATATATTTTTAAAATTTTTTTGGCCGTGCTGTGCGGCATGCAGGATCTTAGTTCCCCGACCAGGGATCAAACCTATGCTCCCTGCGGTGGAAGCAGAGTCTTAACCATTGGACCACCAGGGAAGTCCCAGAAATATATTTTAAAGACATGCTGTTTCCTTAGAAAGGAAATAAGCGTCCACTATTTATTGGGAACACCCTTCCAGTTTATATCTGTCACTAGCTTACTGCCCTTCATTTTAAGTGGGTGTAAAAAAAATAAATATGACCCATTTAACACAATCTGTGCATTTCCATTGAAATGGAGAGTCAATGTGAAATATGTAGAAACTTTCCTCTCAGTCTTTTTATCTAGGATTCCTTCTTATTTAATACATTATCTATTTGACAGGTAATTCAATAGATCCTACTGCACAAAAGCATATAGCACTCATTACTTACATTTTTTACAGTCCGTATTGCCTTGTTACTGATAACACATGCAAGTATGCAACACTTAAGTGTTAGGGAAATACTTTATCTCTCCTTTCAAACAGACATAATAATGATACCTGTCACTGACTGACTGTCTTCTATGCTCCAGATGCTGTGCTGATTGGTTTATATACATTATTTTGTTTAATTCTTAAACTAATCATGCTGTCAGTGTTGTCATTCCCATTTTACAGATGAAGAAGCTGAGACTTGAGTAACTAAGATCTTGCCCCAAATCACATAGCTCTTTAGTGGTGAAGCTGGAATTCAGATTCAAATTTATGATTCCAAAGCTCATATGGACTACCTTTATATTTTTCACAGTAATCCTGGTGGATTTTCCTTGACTAATCTAGTTTTTTTTTCCCTCTCCCCAGCATTTGACTCACAAGAAAAGCAGCCCCAGTTTAGGTGCGTACACTGACACCTAATGGTCTAAACCCATCTCAACATTCCCACATTTTACTTTTGACCGCTAGGTGGAGACATGCCTATTTTCTCTCCTCCGAAAGATCTTGAACTCTTGACCCAATCCCTCAGTGAACACATCTCCCCACTTTGGGTGCTAGAAATCCAAATGGCTATAGAACCAGAACCAGACTACTAATGAGTCAAAACACACAAAACTGGGCCTATGGAGTACCTTGTTCACCACAGTGTTTCTCTAAGCTTTATTAAAAGTGAAAATAAAATTCCACAGTGATGCCACGTGGAATTGACATCAGCAATCCATTTATGTACAATAGACACTATAAGCTTGGAAACTACGTGAATGTGTTTTTGATCCATAAAGAGCTACATCAATGTAAAAATTGTAATAATAAAAATTATATATCTAATGAAGCTGAAGATGTGACGGGCAACTTTAAATAGCCTTGGTAGCTTTTTATAAAATTACATCTAATCTTTATGGACCTGGAGTAGATGGTAGATGGAGTGTAGTCTCTCTGTGGGTGTGTGATTGACCTCACTGGACAATGTGCCAGGCGCTGGGCAAGGTACAGTGTATACACTGATGACCAAATGACATAACCCCATGGCCTGTGCCATGGTAGGTGCAACATAGATGAAATCTGCCCTCGGAGTTGTGTGTGTGTGTGTATGAGCGTATATATGTGTGTATGAGTGTGTATATGTGTGTATGTATATGTATGTGTGTGCATGTGTGTATGGAGTTGAACCTCATTATTCGTGGATTCTGTACAGTCATCCCTCAGTATCTGCTAAGGGACTGGTTACAGGACCCCGTGGATTTACCAAAATGTATGGATGTTCAAGTCCTTTATATGAAATGGTGGAGTACAGTTTGCCCTCCTTATCCTCACAGGTTCTGCATCTATGGATTCAACCCACTGCAGATCAGAATCAGACGATATGAAGGACTGACTGTATCTGCAAACTGGCACCCTCACTAAAATTTATTTGTAAACTCCAAATCAATAGTTGCGGTTATTTGCCCAGATGTGCAGAGTGGTCAAAAAATTGCATCACTTGATGTGACACCTTCCCAGCTGAGGGGAAACAAGACAATGGCTCTGCCTTCTTGTTTCCGCTCTCACACTGTAAACAAGTGTCCTTTTCACCATCTATTTAGTGTCACATGTTTTACACCTTTGTGCTTTTTGTGGATTTCACGGTTTAAAATGCCCCCCAGTGTAGTGCTGGAGTACGCTGTTGCGTGTTCCTCTCAGTGCAAGAAGGCTGTGATGTGCCTTAAGGAGAAAATACGTGTGCTGGGTAAGCTTCCTTCAGGCACGAGTTACAGCGCTGCTGTTGTGAGTTCAGTGTAATTAATTAACAACATATATTAAGTAAGGTGTCTTCAAACAGAAACACACATAAAGCAATGTATTGACCCATTGATGAAAGAAAACGTGGCCAAAGGCTTGAAGGAAACTCAGCCCGTATTTTCCCTAGGACCAATGGTTCAGGTTTCACCAATTCACATTCATGGTGACTTTAGAGACCAAAACTACTGTGAATAAGAAGAATTGTATATATCCATCACACACACACATATAGTTATATGGTGTATTCATAGAATTCCACATGATGAGGGGTGGCGTCTACAGAAATCAGCATGGCTGCTCAGCCAGCCCTCAGATGGGAGGGGAACATATTGATTAAGGTAATTAAACTAGAAGAAAAAAAAGTTATTAGATTTGGAGAGGACTTCTGATTTGTAAACCAAATAGCCTAATATCTGTATCTTTCATTTAAGGCAGGAAGGTATAAACAAGAAGAAAGACTCACGGGGGTCCCTACAAATGAACACAGGGATAGAGGGGCTGGGGAGAGCTGACTTGCTGATCCCATGATGGGACGAAGAAAGAGCAGATCCAGATTTAATCTCGTCACAATAGGTTCCCAGGATGACTATTATAGATGTTAAACCGTTCTTATGATTTTTCTGTTATTTTTAATCCCCTCCTCTGACTGTTTTCCTGCCCTTACGGGCGCTAAATTGCATTGGATGGCTTCAAAAATATTTTCTAAGCCTATTTAGAGTTGGAGGGGAGCAAGAAAGATGTACAGCTGGGCTCCTTCTTTCAGTGCCCAAGTGGGAGAAGGAAGCCTGGGAAAAACGGGCTGGTGTCAGCTAAGAAGGAGAGCAGCCCTAGGACCCACTGAAAAGAGAAACAAGGGGGCATCCCCACCACAGAAATTATTCTAAGACAGCGCCCACAGGCAAATAGTCCTCGGGTGACTTCCCTCTGGCCAGCCACCCAAGAGGAGCCTGGACCTTTAAGAACCAAGTCAGGAAGTTCTAAAGACTCCAGCGATCAGGGCTGGTGAAAAATACTGTGGCCAATCCTGAGGGCTTTGTTGACCAATCAGAGCCAAGGAACAAGGAAGACCACTCCCCCGCTTGAGGGACAGCGTAAATACCTGGCGAAGGAATACAGAACTACTCAGAACTTCAACTCAACTACTCAATAGTGCTTTTGTTTCTGTATCATGGAAAATGATCTTTCTACTGGGAAGTGCAAAATAAAAATAAGCTTCAAGATGTGAAACCCAGAGAGGGAGAGGCCCTCCAGCTTTAACATCTTGAGTTCATGAGACCGTGAGAGCAGACTGGCCACCAAGCTCAGATGAGCCATGTTCGGGGGTGCTGGAAGTGAGTGCAGGGTGGTGTCTGAAGAACCAGATGGATGAGAGAGAAAAGACAAATCCCAATGACAAGTACGATGTCATCATTTAAGAAAAAGGGGAAAGGTGGAATCTGGGAAGGATAGACAAGGAAGTGTTCATTCCAGGCTAAAGATTAGAGTCTATCATTAAGTGGTCAGTTTTCAGCTCTAGGCATGGTCAAACTAACCACAGTTTCCCGTTTCATAGGATTACTAGTAGATTAGCAAATCAGGGCAGTCACAGAGCTCAGGTGTGTGGATTTTGGCAAAGGTTCTCACGGTACCATGTAAACAGGATGGAGAACTGTGAACTGTATAATGTCACATCACAACCATGGGCTGGACGATCACCTGACCCAGAGCATACGCCTTCTGACAGCAAAGGTCCCTCCCAATTCCAAAACACAGGAAAATCAATGCGATGCCAATTTTGAGCAGAGTTGAGAACTTACTATACATTTCTACTACTGCTCTTGATACTGGCAATATGAAGAGGCACTCTTTCCCTAAGTGAGCTTGTTTCTCAAAAGGTTAAACCCAGTAATTTCACTAAGTGTCCACTCAGAAACTGGCACATGAACATTCTTAACAACTTTATATGTAGCCAAAAAGTGGAAACAACCTAAATGTTCATCAGCTGTTAAGTTAATAAACAAAATGTGGTATAGCCACATTTAAGATTTGCACATTTCATTGTATACAAATGTCACCTCAATAAAAGAACAGCAAACAACTACAAAAATATGGCATATCCATCAGTGGAATATTATTTGCCCCCCCAGAAAAGAATGAAGTACTGCTACATACTACAACACTGATGAACCTTGAAAATATGCTACGTGAAAGAAGACAGTCACAAAAGACCACATATTGTGTGACTTCATTTTCATTTCCTTGTCTGAAATATCCATAAAAGGCAAATCTGTAGGGACATAAAATTAGTGGTTGCCTAGGGCTGGGGAGTGGGTTGGAGGAAAATGAGGAGTTTCTCCTCATTTTGTGATGATGAAAACGTTCTAAAATCAATGTGGTGATGATTGCACAACTCTGCGAATGCGCAGACACACACAAAACACCTGAACTGTACACTTCAAATGGGTGCATTATATGGTATGTGAATTTTAACTCAATAAAGCTGTGTCTAAGAAAGAGTAAACTCTATTAGCAGAAATATATGTAAACAATTACCATACATTCTGAACGGTCCCATGTCAGAGGTTCTTCTAACTTATGTGTTTACCTGTCAGTCTGTCAGACCACATGGTAAATTCCTCTAGGGAAGGAACCAGGCATTAGCCATCTTCGTGTGCCCAGCTTCTAGCACAGTTCTGCGCCATAGAAGATCATCACTGAATGTTGAATGCTCGGTAAATTGGTAGCATGCTAACTGGCAACTTGGTAAAATTAAGTGCAAGAGAAACAAATCCTCAGCGAGTGCTCCTTTGTAAACATGTGATATTGACCCTTTCTGTAAAGTCAGTCCCCCACTTCAAAGATCCACGGTATAGCACTGAGTACCAACTTGATCAAAAATAACCAAAGAGAAAGGGAAAGGCAAATCTATATTTTTGCAAGCATTTATACAGTATTGAAATCCAAACAGGTAATATAGATAATATTCTGTGAATATTCCTTCTGGGGTTCTTTTGCATACACAGGATGAGACGGAGCTTTTAAGAGTAAGAATTTCATAAAGTTTTGACTGAAAGCACCATGTTGTTTACCCGGTTAATCCTTCAGTATCAACCATTGTTTTCTTTATTGTGCCAAGAACTTCTAACTCCAGAGCAGGTTCAATCTTCTCAAAAAGTGCCCATGGATTATTTGATGGGTATAAATGCCTCCAAAGATATCCAACGGCACGTGCTGCTCAAAAGAGCCCTTTGAGGCTTCTTATTCCGTGCATTTTGGCCATTCCTTTTGTATAAACTCCCCGTGGCTGAGCTACTCTGAATGAGAGCTTGGCGATTCAAGCCCAGCTATAGGAAAAACTTCTTTATTCAATACCATATAATGTAGCCAAATTTTTCTACTTTGACAACTTCAAAGGTGTTACTGTCCAAAAGGAGTCCTGCTTCTTTGGAATTAAATTCTTAGTATACAGATCACAGAAAAAGAAATACAAACTCAGCTTCACTGATAGATTATTTTGCCCCTCCCTTTGGCAAAAATCCAAAAGGGGAGAACATACTCATTGCTGGTGGAAATGCTAAGGGATGCAGTTCCTATAGATGAGGATTTGGCAATAGCTGGCAAACCTACATGCATTTACCTTTTGACTTAGCAATCCTACTTGTAGGAATCTATTCCAAAGATCTGCTCTCAAAAATAAGAAATGCATATGCACAAGACTTTTCACTATAACACGATTTGTAAAAGCAAAAGACTGGAAATAGCCCAAATGTCCAACAATAGGGAAACAGTTGAGTAAACTAAAGCACATCACATATTAGAATACTGTGTAGCTATAAAAGAATGAAGCAGTTCTCTACGTACTGAAAAGGACTGGGAGGTATTTTTCGGTGCAGCTGAGGTGCAGCAAATGTATGTAATAGGTTACATTTTCTCTAAGAGGCCAAAGAATGAAAAAATATACACTCATATATATTCAGATACATGTTTTCTTATATAAAAAAATTGAAGGCAAATCAAAACCCCCCAAAATATATTATTATAGAGAAAGGGAAGCAAGAGGGGGAACAGGAATGATAACTAGACTTTTCTAAAGATACCTTGTTTTAGGGTTATGACATTTAACTGTGTATATATTTAACAATTTAAAAGCAAAATTAAATCAAAATGGGGAAAAAGCTTAAAAAAACTCAAAAGCAAAGGGAAACAACTGAACCTAACTGTACGTTGACCTGATAATTTAATCACACAGAAAGTCATTATTGCAAATGACTTTAAAACACTAATTATTATATTATGATATATATATATATATATATACACAAACATATGTATACATATATATACACATACATATATATGATCTCTTAAATATCAACAAACAAAAACCGGAAAAAAAAACCCGCAAAGAAGTTTTATTTTCAGTAACCATATTGTCGGTAATGATGTGGTATTGTTATTTTGAACTAATATTTTGAACATATTTGTAGGCTAAAACAAGGAATTATGTTAATGGTATTAGGAAGCAAGATTTTCAGTATAAAAGAATGTGAAAAATCAAAGCAAAAATTCTGTAATCCTAATTCTGAATGGCAAATACCAGTATGAACTCAGAATGTACAGTATCTTTTTAAAAGTTGTTTCCTAGGGGCTCCCCTGGTGGCGCAGTGGTTAAGAATCTGCCTGCCAATGCAGGGGACACGGGTTCAAGCCCTGATCTGGGAAGATCCCACATGCCACAGAGCAACTAAGCCCATGCACCACAACTACTGAGCCTGCGTTCTGGAGCCCGCGAGCCACAACTGCTGAAGCCCGCATGCCACAAATACTGAAGCCCACGCGCCCTAGAGCCCATGCTCCACAACAAGAGAAGCCACCACAATGAGAAGCCCGCGCACCGCAACAAATAGTAGCTCCCACTCGACGCAGCTAAAGAAAGCCTGCGTGCAGCAACAAAGACCTAATGCAGCCAAAAATAAATTAAAAAAAAATGTTTCCTAGATATTCCATTAAAAAGGTCTAAAAACAATGACCAACCCAGTAACTATGAGTATTCCTAGTGCTAAATGTGGGTCTCTAAATACTATTTCCCAATTAAAAGAAGCAAGTTCCTTGGGGAATGGTGGATTCCAGTTCAGAGTCAGGGGATGCATAAGCCACGCTGGAAGATCTTCTTATACAAGAAATCAAGGAAGCTATCAAAGACTACCGAGTTTTGCCTGAAGGGCACAGAAACTAGTTTGAAGTGGTTCCCACTGGCCAAAGATAGGAAAACTTGAGCATCAAAAAGAATAATAACTAATAAAATGAAACACATACATTATGTTAAAATCCATGAGTTCATAAAAAGCTTCTATCGGTCACTTTAGAAGATTGCTAGGGCACCACTCATTTTTCTGAAAACTGGTAAATAAGGGGAGAGAATCAAGTGTGTATCTTATCTTTTCTGTATAAATGATACCTTAAGGTAACCAAATATTTGCTAAGGGCAAGTTACTCTTTAAAGAAGAATTCCAGCCAATATTTCAAAAATTTTATAAAGGTATTTTGTATCTTTACAAAAAATACAGAGAACAGAGAAACATGTTAAATGACACCGAGGATATAGTCAGAAAAATTCAGAATGTAGGAGAATCTATAGGACAAATGACGCAGTGTATTTAAATAAATAGATGGCAAGACGATTTTCCCTCTTTTTTTTTTTTGAGAGGGAAGAGGAAGAGAGAGACTAAAATCTCCATAAAAGACATACTAACCCAATGCAACGTATGAGTCTTGTTTGGGTCTTGGATTGTACAAACTGTTAAAAGCTCATAAGAGAACTGGAGACATTTGATGATATTAAGGAATTATTATTTTTATATGGGATAATATTATGGTATGTTTAAAACAGTCTTATCTTGGACTTCCCTGGTGGTACAGTGGTTAGGAATCCGCCTGCCAATGCAGGGGACACGGGTTCGAGCCTTGGTCCAGGAAGATCCCACATGCCATGGAGCGACTAAGCCCATGCGCCACAACTACTGAAGCCCGCGTGCCTAGAGTCCATGCTCTGCAACAAGAGAAGCCACCGCCATGAGAAGCATGCACACCGCCATGAAGAGTAGCCCCCGCTCAATGCAACTAGAGAAAGCCCGCGTGCAGCAACGAAGACCCATTGCAGCCAAAAATAAATAAATTAATTTAAAAAAATAGTCTTATCTTCAGAGATGCAAACTGGTGTATTTTTCAGATGAAATATTTGTCTGGAATTTACTTTAAAATAATGCATTGAGGATGGGGGAAAGTGGGTTGAAGTGTAAAACAAACAAGATTGGCCACATGTAGTTGGTTATTGAACTTGTTTGATAGCTACATAGACCTTCATTATATTATTCTTACTCCTTTTCTATGTTTGAAGAGGTCCTGAATAAATTCATACTTGTCACGAACACTAGCTTTCCTCTTTCATGATTCCCGGTAATTTTCCAAGTGTTGGTTACAGAACCGTCTGGCCCAAAAGATGGGGCCAGACATTTCTTTCCTTTTCCATCTGTGTCCCTTCATAGGAAGCCTTCCTCACTGGGCTCCTGAGAGGGTCCCGGCTCTCTCTGCTCCCTTTTCTCCTTCCTTTGCCGCCCCTTCCCCAGGATCCCGGCATCATCCCAGCAGCAGCCCACAGGGTCATGGGGGCCATTCATCCTGCTCTGTCCAGGAAGGCAGAGCTCCATCCCACCCTGCTGCCCTGCTCAGCATAAGTCCTAAGACTTTCTGGGTTTCTCAGAGCAAGACGTGAAGAAGACAAACCCTTCTTGTTAAGATTGACCACTAAATATATATTATCATATTTAACATGTCTGCCTAGCTCAGCTGTCTTTCCAAAACCTTCTCCTCACTGGGATAGGAGCAGAAGGAAGGCAGGCTGTAAGGGGGAGAGAAAATCCCATTCTTCCACAGATAATCAATTGAATATATAAATAATTTAATGAAGGCATGAATAAACGATTGATCCAATGTCTTTAACCTCCTACTATCTCATATGTCATAAAAGATTGGAAACTTTGGCCCAAAGAATTTGCCTTTACTACAGCAGTCAACCAGCACCACCCATGTCTGCCCGCTTCTCTCTGTCCAGTATGTACTACGTTTTTGCCTTAACTTTGGCTTCTCAATATACTGAATATACTGAAAGATAAGTCTGACTACTAGAGCAGTCTGTCTTCCCATTTGGAACCCTGGAAAATATGAAATTCCAAAACTGTCAAGTTGGAAGGTTATTTTGTAATTGATGTTCCAGCCATCTCAGCTGTAATTGTCAAGGGCTCCACATTGCTTCTGCCAAAATATTTTTATTACTACACCAGCCATATTTCTGAATTTCAATTTAAATTCATACAGTATGCTAGCACTTCCTGCATAAGATGATAGGTACTAACTATTAGCCCGGCTAGCATGGGCTGTGATGTCAAACCCCTGCCAGGAGTATTCTCCTGTAATCTTTCAGGGAAATTCTAGGTGTCTGAGCATAACTTTTAAAGAGTTACCTCTTCAGGAAAAAGACTCCCAGAAATATCCTTAATGGGGATCCTCGGGGAATTGCCTGGGCAGTAATGATGCCGCTATTTGACTAACAAAAATACATTTCAAGGAGGATTTAATTGAATAGTTAAAAGTAGTGTTTTAGGAGAACAGGTTTTGCCCCCCTGAAAATCACTTGGAGAAGGCAATTTCTATAGTCTGAGATGCTTTCATAGGAGTCCTCCAGCATAGGTAGAAAAGGGAAAGAAATCCTCACTGTGATCCCCTTCTAGTAGGACTATGGATTTTTCCCTCTAGACTGAAATCTTCAATGGGCATGGCTTCATTAACTACCAATTTATTTGAATATCCAGCTATGAAGACATTGAAATCAGTTATGTTGGCTGTAGCGATCACGGTGCGTCTAGTCAACACTGGCATATTATGATTACTTGTAACGCTTGCTGTCACAACTCCTTTATCATAAATGATACCCTCATTAATAACCAAATTCATATCCATGTCTGCCTAATGGCCAGCAGAAGTCGCCAGTACCCACACCTCGAGCTAATGCATCTCTCTAATGGCTCTCTTTAGTTTTTGTACATTTTTCTCCAAATTTTGACAATTTTTCATTCATCACTGTGACTGAGAAAGGAAATGTTATGCATAAAATATAACATCAGCAAAAATGTCAGAAATGCCAGCACTTAAGAAATGAAGCATGATGGTCTACGTCGTTATGACAAATGTTATCACAGGCTCACAAACTTCTGACAAGAGCAGATTCAGAGATGGTTTGTATGACATCAACAGGATTTCATCTCTAAAGGATCAAGAAGGAGGTCAGATCAGCTAGGGGACCTGTGGAAAATCAGAAATACTATCAAAGACGGAGGTACAAGCATCTAGATCAGAGCTGTCCTGCAGAACTTTGAGATGATGGAAATGTTCCGAACCTGTGTTGTCGAATATGGTAGCCACCAGCCACATATGGTTGTTGAGCACTTGAAATGTGGCTAGTGCCACCGAGTAAATGAATTTTAAATTTGATTTAATTTTAAATCATTTAGATGTAAATGGCCACAGCCCAGATTTAGATTATTAAGTCCTCATCAGGGAAAGGTGTGCACATTTGGTCTGAGAGAATGAGGGTCACACAACACCTCTGGAAACCTAACCATTTATATATGGTTAAAGCAGGCATGATGTAGCCTAATTTGCGTATATGCCGGAAACTATCTTACCTGATCTGTCTCAGAGTTATACAGGCTACAGTACACAGTGCACTCAGCATCCTCAGATTCAGGCTAGCACAGCCTGGTCCAGGGATGTTTCTGAACTCAGTGCTGAGGACTAGAACAAGGGTCAGCTCCAGACATCTCTAAGGAGTCGCCCTGGGGAGTAAAAGGGCTCATCCCACCCCCTGGCTATGGGAGCCAGAAATGGACACCCATGGAGGAGCTCCCAGGTTGGAATTAGAATGTGGACATCTTAGGAGACCATTACTCAGCTGACCAAGGGGTTGAGGGGGCTGAGGAAGTGAGGAACCACCAGCGTGACCCCCGAGAGAGGGGTTAGATTTTCCAAGCCCAAGTAGGGTGCACTTCTCCCCCCACCCCCTTCCTAGACAGCACCCAGTGGGATATTCCAGTGGGATAACCAGAAGGCCAGTCCCTAAACCACGAGACTAAAGACATCTGTGTGCAAGCTCCACTCAGTAAGAACGCGGCAGCCCACGTTTGAGGGCCACAGGAGCTGGGACAGTAAGCCTGTGAGGACCCAGAGCACCGTCAAGGATGGACGAGAAACCAAAGGCCTCTCCCCACATTTTCTGGACAGACTCACAGTCCCCCAGGTAGGCAGAGAGGCAGCCCATAACCTGGCTGGTAGTGAATTTCTCACTACCCTTGTCAAGTGGAGGCTCAGGGTCACGTTTAATTTGATTTAGAAAAAAATGTAGTAATAGGACATGTTTTGCTCCTGAATGTGGAACCAATTCACACCTGCTTGGAGACGGGGCATGGTTGCTTCTAAAGCAAACGCCCTGACGGGTCAGCCTTCCTACGTTATGATTACCTGCTCCTAGAGGCCTGCATTTTACAAAATGAATTTTCTTATCTCCAAGGCTTGAGGTCCTTTGCTTTTCTAGCTTACAGGGGAAAAAATCCAAAAAGCAACACGCAGAGACATGCCTTGTGGTTTGGCCACTTTAATCTCAGTACCAAGTGGGCCAGACCAGAGCTCCCAGGCTCCTGTAACAAGAACCCTCTGTCGCTCCCCCAGTTTAATTGCCCTCCTGAGAAAGAGGAGGTGTACCTTCAGGTTCAGGTTCAGGCCTGACCAGTCTTGGACTCCACAGACTGCCGCCACCCAGCGACGGAGGGACGAGAGCTGCAAATACAGTAGCAGAAGGAGCAAAGTCTCACCACCCCGCCGGGAACTGTTTAGCTGAGAGGACAGCGGAAGCAAATCCAACAGGGACCTGGACCGGCTCACTTATAAGCGAGAATGGAAATTTTGTTATTTAAGACCTGAGGTGACTCTCCATTAGAAGGGCAGTGGCATCGTTCATTTCCGTGGGAAAATAAATTCCCTCCTGCTCAGTCCACGTAGAGGGATGGGCAGTGGGAGGCGGAGAGCCAGGGAGACTGAAGCGTCTCAGCCTCACCTGTTGGTCGTCACCCGGAGAGGATGGCCTTGCGCTTAGAGGGGCACACGGGTACCTTGGGCTGTGCCGAGGCAGGCCAGGGGCTGAGGAGGGGACTGCACTGCTCTCAGAAATAACAGAACTGAGACGGAGGCTAGGGGCGAAGCAAGTCCAGAACTGGAAAAGCACAGCCTCGGAAAAGACTTGGCTGGGAGTGGGAGTGGCCACGGACACGACAAGAAAGATAACAGAGGCTGCAGACAAGTCCGTGCCGCGAGAAATCCCCAGCATTGGAGGCCCGGATAACATTCCTTTACGTTATTTGTACTTCTGCAGGGGCTGATAATACTGAATATTTATTAGGCACACAGGCTGTGCCAGGCATCCTACGTGGTTCACCTCATTTATTTCTCACGAGAGCCAGTATGAAGTGGGTTCTGTTAATATGCTTGTTTTGGGGGTGACAGTGCAAGTGCAAAAGGGTTAAGTGACTTTCTCAGGATCACAAAGCCTTTAGGTGATGGTGCCAGGACCCCAAGTCTAAGCCCAGGGCCCCGTCCACCCTCCTGCCCACCCAACGACATGTCAGCGGGTCCGCTGTGCCGGTGCGCGCCACACACACACATGCGCCATTGGGGAGAGGGCTGGGCAATAAAAGCCCGCTGGGCTCTTGCCTAGGGTGGTGCAGCAGAGACATGAGAAGAGCTCTGGCAGGCGGCCAGATTAGCATGAACCAGCCTGGACGCAGAGGGCCAGGAGACCTCTTGAGATCGGGGATTCACAGAAATGCTGGGAAATGTCCACGGGACACAGCTTGGAGCTTGGGTTCCACGTATTTCCCTGAGGGACTTCTAGACTCTGTTTTGCTCAACTAGATAAAATAAAGTTATCAGAATATTTTTCAGCTCTTACCAGATGTTTCAAAAGATTTATAAGTGGCATCATATTGCATTTTTGTGTGTCTTGCTTTCTTTCAATCTTTTAATGCAGTTCATCCATATTATTATTATTATTTATTTATTTATTTTTTTTTTTTTGCGGTACGTGGGTCTCTCACCGCTGCGGCCTCTCCCGCCGCGGAGCACAGGCTCCGGACGCGCAGGCCCAGCGGCCACGGCCCACGGGCCCAGCCGCTCCGCAGCACGCGGGATCCTCTCGGACCGGGGCATGAACCCACGTCCCCTGCATCGGCAGGCGGACTCCCAACCACTGCGCCACCAGGGAAGCCCCATATTATTATTATTTTTAAAAAGTTTCTTTGGTGAATAGTTGATTTACAATGTTGTGTTAGTTTCAGAGGTACAGCAAAGTGAATCAGTTATACATATATGTATATCAACTCTTTTTTAGATTCTTTTCCTATATAGCCCATTATAGAATACTGAGTAGAGTTCCCTGTACTACACAGTAGGTCCCTATTATCTATTCTTTATATAGTACATCCATATTATTGTATGAATTTTATATTCATTCTCACTGTCACACAGTATCCCACTGAAGGACTATGCCAGAACTTATCTATTCTATTGTTAATGGACATTTGGGTTGTTTCCACTTTGGGGCTATTTTGAGGAATGATGCTCCGACCCTCTCTGTTCGCGTGTCCCATTGCATGTCTGCAAAGGTTTCTCTAGGATGTACAGCTGGTAGTGAATTCTGGGTCGTGGGGGATGCGTACCTTGAGCTTTGTCATAACACCAGACTGTTCTCCTTGGTGGCGGTTCCTGACTCTCATTCCCACCAGCAGTGCAAAAAGTGCCTGTGTCTTTGTTTCCTCATCAACCATTGTTATTGTTAGAAATGCTCAAAATTTGCCAATCTGTTGGGTATGTAATGATCTCTCATTGTAGCTTTACTCTGCATTTTCTTGATGAAAAATGACATTGGGTAGCTTTTCACACGTTTATCAACTATTTGGATTTTCTCTTTTGGGAAATACCTGTCTAAGTCTTACGTTTATTTTTTAAATGTTTGTTTTCTTATTGCCAGGAATCCTTTACATATTTTGAATACTAGTCCTTTGTAAGTTACACATATTTCAAATATTTTTTCCCACTCTGGTTTTCATTTGTGTTCTTTACGATGTCTTTTTTTTTTTTAATTTTTAAAAAAAATTATTTATTTATTCTTGACTGCGTTAGGTCTTTGCTGCTGTGCACGGGCTTTCTCTAGTTGGGGCAAATGGGGGCTACTCTTCGTTGCAGTGCATAGGCTTCTCATTGCGGTGGCTTCTCTTGTTGCAGAGCACGGGCTCTAGGCACGCGGGCTTCAGTAGCTGTGGCACGTGGGCTCTAGAGTGCAGGCTCAGTAGTTGTGGTGCACGGGCTAGTTGCTCTGCGGCATGTGGGATCTTCCTGGACCAGGGCTCAAACCCGTGTCTCCTGCACTGGCAGGCGGATTCTTAACTACTGTGCCACCAGGGAAACCCCTATGTCTTTTGATGAAGAGAAATTCTTTGTGTAGTTGAATTTACAAACTTTTTTTTTTTTTTTAAATGATTAGTGCCTTTTGTGTCTTCTTTTAGAATCCTTCCTTAAAGACATGACAATACAGTCATCCCTCAGAATCCCTGGGGGACTGGTTCCAGGACCCCCAGAGATACCAAAATCCTTGGATTCTCAAGTCCTTCATATAAAATGGCATAGTATTTGCATGTAACCAACACATATTTTCCTGTATAGTTCAAATCATCTCTAGATTACTTACGATACCTAATACAATGTAAATGCTATGTAAATAGTTGCTGGTGCATAGCAAATTCTGTGGTGACTTTTTTTTTTTTTTTTAGCCACGCAAAGCAACTTATGAGATCTTAGTTCCCCGCCCAGGGATCAAATCCAGGCCCTCGGCAGTGAGAGCACGGAGTCCTAACCACTGGACTGCCAGGGAATTCCCAGCAAATTCAAGTTTTGCTTTTGGGAACTTTCTGGAATATTTTCCCCTGAATAGTTTCCATCTGAGGTTGACTGACTCCGTGGATACAGAACCCATAGATTTGGAGGGCTGTTTATTCTGCTTTATTAACATTTTAAAGTGTTATCATCTCAAACATTTTAAACCCAGCCCCACCTGCACCCTTTCTTTCAGAGGCTCCCGGTGCCTGAGCATTTCTGGGATTCTCAAACACCAACAGACCTGCTTCTTGGTTTCACCCTCTACCAGCGAAGGTTTCAACTTTTTCTGATCTGCTCTCAGTCAACTGCCATCTGCATCCAGTCATATGCTTTTCAGCTTCCAAATGTTGGCGCTTTCATCTGTTTTCCCTGTTATCTTTGTCCGTGTGTGTGTGTGTGTGTACACTTTTATTGTCACATTGGTGGGTTTCAGTGGGGAGAGGCAATAAATACAAGTTCAAATATCTGTGTTTAAATGGAAGTCACAGCAGTATTGTTTATGATGGCAAGAACAATTGGAAGCAACCTAAACATCCACCCACGGGAGTAAAGCAGAGTAGGTCCACACAATGGAATACCACACAGATGTACAACATTGTGTTACACAGAGGCAGGCTAGTGTGGCGGCTAAGAACAAGATTCTGACACTCACCAGCTGTGTAACTTCAGGTGAGTTACTTTACCTCCCCACACAGTTTCCCCATCTATAAAATGGGATGATAGTTCCTACCTTGTAGAGCTGTTGTGAGAATTAACAGTAAAGAATATGTAAAGAAAGATGAGCAATTGCAGGTACATAGTTAGGAGTACATAAGAGTGTTATTAATAAAAGAATGAAGTGCATTTATACATGAAGATATGGCTTTCTCTCCAAGGTGTATTATTAGTTTAAAAAGGTGAAAAACACCTTTTTATGCATAAGAAAGGTGAAAAACACCTTTCTTATGCATAAAAGCAAAAAAAACCTATAAAAACACTATGAGGGACTATGATCATGGGAATTTCCTGGTGGTCCAGTGATTAGGACTCTGTGCTTTCACAGTCAAGGGCCAGGGTTCAATCCTTGGTCAGGAACTAAGATCCCGCAAGCCTCGAGTGCATGGCCAAAAAAGAGGAAAAAATAAAAACTCTAAAATAAACCCCACTATGATCACACTTTTAAAAAAGGACAAGTATACACACATATATACACAGAGCATTTCTGAAAGGGTACTCAAGAAACTGTAAAAGTGGTTATTTTGGGGTAGAAGGTAGAAGGGACTTTGAATTTAATGTCTTTTGGCATTCTTTGATTTTTTTTATTATGTGTGCTTAGTACTGTTATAATTAAAAACAAGGAAATTAAAAAATATATATGTATAATTGTTGAAGCTGGGGTTTGTTACATTATCTCTACTTTTGTGTATTTTGAAATCTTTCAGAATAAATTTTTTTTATAAATTAAAGCAAGCAAATCATCATCTTTGTCAGATATTCTCCAAAATCCAATGTTGAATAATTGGATGGTACGTAATAATTCCTTAAAGAAAGCTTGCATGGGGCCAGTCCCATTGAGGCAGACAGAAGCCAAACTGCAGAGGACCAGTTGTTCTACGAGAACACCACCGAGGTCTTATATTATTGTAGGAATTTTTTTTTTAATTCAGAAAAATTTCCAGGCCCTAAAATCCTTGTGTTCAATTTCAGGAGCCAATAAAAACTGCCTTTTTAGGGGACTGCTGGCTTTCTGGATAGCTAATTACAGGCAGAATGACCTTCCATCTGAGTGAAAACAGAGATTAACTTCTCAACTCCCTTAGAGGGTAATCAACCCTACCATCTACCTACTTGGTTTCCAAATTATATGCATCTACCCTCATGCAGCAATACAGGAGACAAGCACTCTAGATTCTCACCAATAGATTCAATTTAAACTAGCATTCACTCAGCTCATATCACTGGATTGGTAATGTGATAAACAGAGCTAGAGCTGATTGTCTATACAGCTTGTACATTCCATTTATTCCTTTAAGTATTCTGAGTTTTATCCTTCGATCAGATTAGAACACCAGAAGCCTCGATATTTGAAGTATATTAGATTAGCCCATCAGAAGATTATCCTTAATTGCCTTAGCTTTTATCTGATGTTGCTATAGGAAATGGTCATATGAAATTTGCTTCTGCAGTTGCTATAAAATGTTCTTCACTACACCACCTATATAAAGCCAACTGGAAAGTCTGTTTCAGAAACTGGGGCCAAGAAAATTTTCCCAGAACACCACAGAACTGAAGGGATTTCTTTCAGTAATGAAAATCACAGAATTTAAGCATTTCCCTCATTTTCTCAAGCTATTGGGAAGCTGAGAAATGCATCCACAGCCCAGCAACTCTGTTCACCAGAATAGTTGGTGTGCTTACATCCTCTTTATTCCTTAATCTGTATTTTCTATCTCATTACATTTTGTGTATGTCTGTTACTGTCTCTTTGAATCCGTTTTTCACTTAGTTGATCCTTTTCAAAAGTCTAGTAGATTATAGCCTGAAGAGGTACACACTTCCTGGGGCGATCAGGGTCAGGATCCTTTTCTTCTGGCAGCATCACCAGGAATGGTTTCATGAACACATGGCATTTGAACCAAGTCTTTGAGCACAGGTAGGGTTGACAAACATTGGGAAGAATGTTACTGGCAGAAGAAGGTATGCATAAAAGAGTGATGGAAAGAATGCACAGGCCATTTTGGGGGGATAATACGATTCGTTTGGGCCAAGACATGAGGGGTAAGAAGAGACGAAGGGAAGCCAAGCTGGAGAGACGGGGAGGCTCAGGTCAGAAGGAAGCCTCATGCCAGGCTGATGAATTCAGCACTAGAGCACAAGAGAAGGATTTTTTTTTCCAGAATAGGGAAAACGACAGTATATTTTTAGGCAGAGGAGAGAAACTATCAAGACATAGAGTTTAAAGACAAAGATCAGACAGTACGACTGCTATAGCAAGGTCCAAAATGATGTAGCAGGAAATGCAATTTAAAGCACTAACCAAGGACTTAACCTTGGAAAGACCAAGGAAGAAGAGAAAGGCATCAAGCACACAGTCACAGAGGCCAGGCTCTCCCCCAACTCTGCTGCTGTGTATGCTTAAATCATGCTTTTCTTTAGAGGTACCTTCGTAAACATTAATCAAGCAATATCACACACTTAAGAATAGCACTAAAATGGATTCTTGCCCAAGAGTTGATGAGGAGAGGCTTTTTGTTTTAACAAAAGACTTCTAGCCGATAACTTTAGAGGGGATAATAGAATTTAATAATCGCCATTTTGCCACTTTGAAATAATAGAACTAAGCGGCACTCACTGGTGGATGCTGCAACCAGCAGGTGAGCCTTTGAGGGCAGGAGATGACACTTCTAGGAAAGAACGTCGTAAAGATAAAGGCTTTCTAAAAAACAAAACCACTGATTCGAAAAGATACATGCACCTCAATGTTCATAGCAGCATTATTTACAATTGCCAAGATATGGAAGCAACTTAAGTGTCCATGAACAGATGTATGGATAAAGACGATGTGGATATATATATATATATATATATATATATATATATATACACAGTGGAATACTACTCAGCCATAAAAAAAGAATGAAATTTTGCCATTTGCAGCAACATGGATGGTCTTGGAGGGCATTATTCTAAGTGAAGTGAGTCAGAGAAAGACAAATACTGTATGATATCACTTATATGTGGAATCTAAAAGATACAACAAATATAACAAAAAAGAAGCAAACTCACAGATATAGAGAACAAACTAGTGGTTACCAGTGGGAAGAGGAAAGGGGGAAGAGGCAATACATGGGTGGGGAAGTAAGAGGTACAAACTATTAGGTATAAAATAAGCTACAAGGATATGTTGTACAACACGAGGAATATAGCCAATATTTTATAATAACTATAAATGGAGTATAACCTTTAAGAATTGTGAATCACTATATTGTACACCTGTAACTTATATGATATTGTACGTCAACTATACTTCAATAAAAAAATAATAAATACAAAAGAAAAAAATGACCACAGACTACTTAGAGTTGCCTTATACAGATTCCTCTTTCTCTGAGGTATTTACCTCCTTTAGAATATTTGTTGCTGACTAGAATGAAAAGACAATAAAACATTCCCATTAAAAAAAAATAAGAGTCTTTCTAATGGAGCGATCATCAGACCAGCTGAATCTACTGCTCCATCTAGAACACAGGCATCAGAAGAACGTGACTGTCAGACACAACATATCTCATGACAAGATGCAATAAGTAGGACATGCCACCACCCAGGCATTGCCTAAAATAATTAAACCTGAATCTAATCGTGACGCTAGTTGTAAATATTATTTTACAGGAGAAACAGTAGGAGGAACTAGTTAAATGACAGCCCGAGGAAGGAATCAGATAAGCCCAGGATGTACAACATTCTACAGGCTAAATGACTCATTTCCAAACAAATCAATGGCACTATTTTAAAAAAAAGTCTATAATAGGATAAATAGAATAAAAAGGACTTGAGACATAATAATCAAATGCAATATATGGAAAGAACTGGTGGCTTCTGGTCAACGACCTCCTCTGAGCTTATTAGGCCGGCTCAGGAGTTCCATGTCCTCCTAGAACTCCAGGGGTGCTGGGCCTGGCCACCCAGACTGGGGGCAGGGGGCCACTGCAGGCCTGGGAGCTGGTACCAGGAAAGGCTCAGCCACACCACTGGCTCCTGAGTTCGCCGGTGAAGGACCCTGGCTGTTCGTCCACCTCACACACCCAGTGCTCAGTCCCCCATGCACCCCGAATCCTCAGCGCTCGGCACTTGGGGCCTCTCTCCGCTCTTCTTGTGCTTTCGGCCACACTGCTGTGGGATCTTAGTTCCCCCACCAGGCATTGAAGGGAAGCGTGGAGTCTTAATCACTGGACTGCCAGGAAATTCCCTCTCTCTGCTCTTTTGAAACCACTGATTATGTCACACTTTGAATAATTAGTAAAATTAGTTTGCAGTAATTATATCATTTCTCTTCTCATCTCCTTTAACATGGTATAAACATTTATGCAAATTGAGAATATCTTTAATAATAAAATATTTATATAACATCTGCTATGAAAAAAAAAATCAACTGAATTAAGATTTTCCAAGGTCAACTATTTTAAATCCTGAGACTTCCAGAACTCTGAGGCCGCTTCTGGGAAGTGATTTATTTGGGAGGCAATGGGGGGGCGGAGAGGAAGAGGGCTGTCCACGGCTAATGACAAACATTTGGAGTAGAGGTGAATTCCCATTTGCATGGGTTACAAATCAAGGATAAGTTAAGATCAGGACAGAACCACCCAGGGGTTAATTATGTAGAGGGATCTGTTTAGTCCTGGGTGGGCTTCTACATTCTTTGGAGCCATGCAGTCCACAGTGGTAAGACAGGAGGCAGGGGGCTTCCCTGGTGGCGCAGTGGTTGGGAGTCCACCTGCCGATGCGGGGGATGCGGGTTCGTGCCCCGGTCCGGGAAGATCCCACATGCAGCGGAGCGGCTGGGCCCGTGAGCCATGGCCGCTGGGCCTGCGCGTCCGGAGCCTGTGCTCCGCAATGGGAGAGGGCACAATGGTGAGAGGCCCGCGTACCGCAAAAAAAAAAAAAAAAAAAAAAGACAGGAGGCAGGAACCTCCCACTCCTCAAATAAGGTCACATTTATAGGTGCCAGGTGTTAGGACTTCAACATATTTGGGGGGAACCCAATTCAAGTTACAACACCCCCATGGGCCTCCTATATGGGAAAAGCCTTTTTCTATAGTTTCTGAGGACAGGGATCCCTGAGTGAGAGACCTGGGGCCCCATCTAAGACTGGATCCTGAAGTCCTTGATATCCTGGGGGGAAAAGTGACCCCCAAATTCCAAAGCTTCAATGGTTCTCCATTGTGCTGACTCCCTGCTAGAGGCTAGAAGTCATCTTTGGAGGCAGATGATTCTTTTGCTTCGGGAAAAATACACTGATTGTTTGTGGAAAGTAGAGCAAATATCCTGTTCTGAAATAGTAGCTCAAGATAAAAGGACCTCTAGGTAATATAAAAATCTGTCACCACTACTCTGCAGATTGTTTCTGGGGGCAGCAGTTGAGCCTGGGTTCTGGGTAGGGCAAAGATGGTTTCAAGAGCATTCCTTTGCTTGGGGTGGAGGTGGGAGAAGTGGAAGGGGTGGGTGGTGGGAATTACAGGCCATGCAAAATGGAGCCAGGCTGAAGGCTAAGGAGGACGTCACCTTGAAGAGGCAGTAGTGTGTGTGCCGGAGCCGGCTGTGTGGACTTGCAGTAGATGATTGTAAGCTTCTCAGGAATTTTGTAAGCTGATTGATAAACATGACCTTCATTGAAAATTAAATTATGTAAATGTGTAACTAAATAAATTATATTAGAAACAAAGTTAATAAATACTCGAGCTCATCACTTCATAATTATTTTACTACTTTTTCTATTATCTGTATTCTTGAAGTCTAATGTGTCAGTTGGTGGAAATAATGTATCAGGTTATATAGGGTGTGCTACCATACATCTCTTCCCAACTTCCATTCAATGACATCACAGTTGACAGCTTGAAATTGGCCATGGTGGGAATGTACACCATGGGAAGTGCGAAGATGAGAAATCAGCCCCCTCCATCCAGTTGTGAACTATCTACCAGCACTCCACTGATGGGGAACACTGTGAGGCGACCGAACTACTGGCTCTGGGAGTTGTTTGGTTTCCAAGGCTGCCTGTCTTTTCTGTGCTGGAAAAGGGGAATAAAGGAGCAGGCTAGTGTCTACACACAGGACAAATCAATATGGCAGAGCCCAGCTGCCTGAGCAAGCAGGTGACAAGGTGGAAAGAGGTGACGTGTAGGTGGAGACAGCCCAGCCCAGAGAGCTGACACCTCTAAGGATTTATAGACTGTGTAAGCTCGGTGTTAGCAACAGAGTACTAGTGGCTCACCTCCATTCTGAGATCCCCAAAATACAAAGGTATACGTTCACATATTCCTTGCAGATTCTCAGAAACACTCTCAGAGGGGAACCTGAGGAAGGATTGGGTTTCCAGTCATCCCACAGGCAGGGGCTCCAACTGTTCTCTTCGGAGAGACTGAGAAGCTCTCAGCTTCAGAAAGTTAATAGCAGTCTTTCCTATAGGATTTCTCAGGACCTTCAATGATCTAATGTGCCCCAGGACTCTCCCAGGGGGTCCCGTATGCAGCATTTCCCAAAGTTATTTTTCCACAAAATCGCTCATGGGCTAGGACTCCACAAAAACAAACTTTGCAAAGCTCTAAACTAGGCACGTGGGGATCATGGAAATCCAACCCGGCGTTTTCCAGCCCAATCATAGTTCTGTGATCCTTAAAGAGGGAAACGCTTATTATTTTCACACATGTGATGGAGCTCTCCCTTGCAGCCCATCCTTCTCACTCCACCACCCAAAATACACAACGGGAAAAAATGTTTTTACAGTGAAGAGTGACCTGCAGACTACTGGCATCTCCATTATGGCCTGAAAGCATCATTGAGAGCCAGGGTTGCTATATTTAGCAAATAGAAATGGAGGATGCCTAGTTACATTTGCATTTCAGATAAACACGGAATAATTTTTAGAATCTTCACGCTTCGTGCAATATTTGGGACATCCAAATACTGAAAATGTATTTGTTTATCTGAAAAGTTAACTGGGCATCCTGCATATTCCTGGGACACCAAGTGAAGGCAGGTTTTTGAAGGGATGCTGTCAGGTCTTCAGGGAGGCAGTTGTGGGGTGGTGGGAAACGAACAAGTTCTAGAGTCGGATTTGGTGGGACTGAGTTTTGTCACTTAATTAGCAACATGAGCAAGTTAACTAACCTCGCTGAGACTCAATTTCTCCAGCTATATGTAGTTATGGGAGATAACACTTCCCTCGGGAGTGGTTGATAGAATTAAATTTGAAAATTCATGAAACAGACTCTAGCACAAATTAGCACATAGTAGTTGCTTAATCAACGTTAGTGCCAACCTCTCCTCACATCTCCCTCTCTTATTTGGGATCAATCACTGAGGAAACAATTTTGCTGGAATTCTGAAGGATATGGTGAGCACTCTAGCCACTTGTGAAACTTCCATCTTCTCCCTTTCAGCTTCTGTGGGGCTTCAGTAGTTCACAGGCAGAACCTGACTGACAATTCGTGGGTCAGCCCTTCAGGCCTGAAGAGAACGGGCCCATCTGGAGGCCGTTCTTGCGAGACTAAACCAGGAGCCCCTTGCCTACCTAGTAATTCAAACACTCGACAGTTCTACCAGTGACAATTAGTTAAAATCGTCACAGAAGGCTCCATGTTTTATTTGTAAAGTGCTGATTTTACAAATAATGCTCGCTTGGCTTGTGAATTGTGGCCAAGGGGGAAGAGAGAGTCCCGCCCAGGTGGCTCTCCACGCGCTTCCCTGTCATCCTGTGGCCGACACAACGGCACATTACTCTCAATCTTCCTGGGTAACCAAGAACTGCCCAATCCATGCTCCAAAGATGGTGACTACTTCAAGCTGTGAGTCTCTGTCTTAATATTGGTTTACATAATTATTTTGATTACCAAGTGTTGATTCTCTAATTATGTTCCCTTTGCACTAATGCTGATTATTTAAAATTTGTTTGTAGCATACCTGGATTGACTAGGAAAAAATCAGTTGGGCAATGAGGGGAATTAGAGGCAAATTGGGGACAACTCAGTATGTATTCTAAATTGGTTGTGCAGAATTCTGGAAGCAGATAATCCACATGTATCATATAGACAGCTAGCTTTAAAAAAAAAAAAGCCATTTCCTACAAGAGAAATGAGAACAGTCCAAGGTTACCAATGTTCTTATTATGGTTTCAGTTTTCCCCAGAGCACAGGAATCTTCACATTCTTTTCAAAACAGCATTAAGGAAGTTGAAAGCTTCCTTTTAATGAAAGTATAACCTCATTTTGAACGTTTAAAAATACCCCTTGGGGGCTTCCCTGGTGGCGCAGTGGTTGAGAGTCCGCCTGCCGATGCAGGGGACACGGGTTTGTGCCCCGGTCCGGGAGGATCCCACGTGCCCCGGAGCGGCTGGGCCCGTGGACCATGGCCGCTGGACCTGCGTGTCTGGAGCCTGTGCTCCGCAACGGGAGAGGCCACAACAGTGAGAGCCCCGTGTACCGCAAAAAAAAAAAAAAAAAAAATACCCCTTGAACACAGGAGCAATTGCTAGACTACTTACTGCATGGGTATCAAGGATGTTGGTTGCAAAAGTTTTAATTACATAATAAGAGGGAAAAAGCCATAAATAAGAGTGCAATTACCCAGAATAATTTACCTCCCGTGTACCGCAAAAAAAAAAATACCCCTTGAACACAGGAGCAATTGCTAGACTACTTACTGCATGGGTATCAAGGATGTTGGTTGCAAAAGTTTTAATTACATAATAAGAGGGAAAAAGCCATAATTTAAGAGTGCAATTACCCAGAATAATTTAACTCATTATTAACTTCTGCGGATAGATCTAAAGTCCTCAGAAGCCTTGCTTTTAGGAAACAAAACAATACAAAGTCCGCTCATCATTAGTAAATATTTGAAACTGTGTTTAGAGCCAGGTTGTGGACAATACCTAGTGCTGGCGAGGAGGGAGGGTGGGTAACTGGCTCTCATACATTGCCATATTGCAAACACACACTTACCAGAGAGTCCAGCGACCCCACTCCTAGCTATTTACTCAAGAGAAATGAAAACTATATCCACACAAAATCCTGGATGTGAAGATTCATAGCAGCTTTATTCACAATTACCCCAAACTGAAAATAACCCAAATGTCACTCAACTGGTGAATGGATAAACAAACTATATCCAGGCAAAAGAATACTACGCAGCAATAAAAAGGAACAAACTACTGATACGTGCAAAAACGAACACTGTGCTAAGAGCCCAGACTCAAACAGCTGCACACTGTATGGTTCCATCCACGGTGGAAAAGGCAAAGCTCTAGGGACACAGGACGGATCTGCAGGTGGCAGGGGCTGGTGGGGGGTGGGCAGTTTTCTACAAAGGAGCAAGGGGGGACTTTTGCAAAGATGGAAATGCTGTCTTGATTATGGTGGTGGTTACATGACGACACGCATGTGTTAGAATTCACAGAACCGCAGTCCTAGAAAAGGTGAGTTTTACTGCAGGTCCTAAATGATACTGACTCAATAAAACTGATTTAAAAACCAGTCATTTTGTGACTTCCTAAGTATCATGCTGATGCTGAATAAGCTTTCATGAACACTCTTGATGCAAACAAGTGTGGGGAAGGTGGGCAGGTCCTCTGTTCTTCAAATAACTAGCCCCGATGTTCTGCTATAGCGGCTTTGTTCCGTCTGACCAGGAGACAGATGCACAGGTTGACAGGGCCCTGACTGACTGAAGTGCTCTTGGAGAACAGAGGCCACCATCTGCCCCTCCTGGAAGATGTCCTCTATCCCGTGGACATCTGCTCACCATCCGCACCAGCCACGGATGCGCAGATATGAAGCGTCAGATAACTGCTGAGCTTGTATTTGCTCGACTTTAAAGATCTCTCAACCATGCCATGGGGGCTGTTTCATTATTTATCATAAATGCCGTAATGAATATACAGTCACTGACACAGAGGTATAGGGCCCTGCAGCATTCACCCAGTGGATACAATCACAGACAAGTGCCCATGAGCTGCCGTCAGCGGGGCTGCTCATCCTTCCGACGTTGCGCGTCTACACTTGCTCTAGGTGCGAAAAAAGGAAAACCAACATCATCTTATTCACAGAAAGGAATCCCTTTGGGGACATAGGGCCAACAGACTGTATGCTTAGGATATAAAGTGTCTAATGCAAAGTTTTAGGGCTCACTAATGAATTTGGGAAACTAAGTCTGATTATAATAAGAGGGTTTGGGGTTTTAAAAAAATATTCGCATCATTGATTTATTCCACCCGCATCAGTTCTACTCTAGTGTACATAACTTTGCTATAGCCCAAAACAGAACACTTTAGAGGAAGCAAAACAGAGTGGATATAAATATGACCACAATCCACAAAGACATTGTAATAGTGGGCAGGAACGCAAACCTTGGGGCTTGGGTGTAAAACCCACACGCTAGTTTTTTGAGCTTGCGGAAGTTCATTAATTTCACTGACCCTATTCTCTCTACTGTAAAGATAACAATAGTCACTTTGGATTTGCTGTGATGATTAAATGGGATTATATATATATATATATATATATATATATATATATATATGTATGTATATAACTTCGCAGGTGGCTTCAACAAATGGTAGTTATTTGCCCAGATGTTACCTATAACCCACGTGAGGTGAGGCTCTCTCTTTACTGTGGGTCAAACCCACATTCTTGTCTTCCGGTAAGAGGACTGTCAGTGATCACTGCTGTTGCCCCTCCCCTGGTGGCCGCCACAAGTGGATTTATTTACAGCAGGAATTGACTCTCAAGAGCAGAGTCCGCTGTCAGTGTGAGAGGCCGGGGCTTAGTGACAAATAACAGCTCAGCATTGGGCAAGGATTCTGGTCAGAGCTTAGGGCCCCTGGCTCTGCTGTCACACTGCACCTCAGTCCTGACATGTGAACTCTCGCGGCGCCTAAGGTTTGTTTCTTTTATCACTGGGAATTATTTTTTCCCCAGATTTATTGACTGACATATAACATTGCGTTAAGTTTAACATATACAACGTCATGATTTGATACACATGTATATTGTGAAATGATTACCACAGTAAACTTAGTCAACACCTCCATCACCTCACATAATTTTCTGTGATGAGAACATTTAAGATCTACTCTCCCAGCAACTTTCAAGTATTTAATAGAGTATTGCTAACTAGAGTCAGCATGCTGCACATTAGATCTCCAGAAGTTACTCCTCTTATAACTGGGATTTTGTAACTTTGACCAGCATCTCCCCATTTCCCCACCTCCTGCCCCCTGGCAGCTACTTCTCATCTCCGTATCTGTGAGTTTGGCTTTTTTAGATTCCACATGCAAGTGACATCACACAGGATTTGTCCTTCTCTGTCTGACTTATTTCACTTAGCATACTGCCCTCGAGGTCCATCCATGTTGTTGCAAATGGCAGAATTTCCTTCTTCTTTTATGGCTGAGTAATACATTGTCAGGAATTACTGCTCTATCCCTACCTTACCTTCAGAAGCATAGCCAGCTCTGGCTTAATAAAAATGCTTATTTTAAAAAGGAAGGCACTCGAAGAACTCTTTTCTAAATAGTCCCACTTTCCCACCAACGTCTTCAGAGCAGAACCTTAAATTGTGTCTTCCAACTAGAAAGATGTATCTTTTCTTGAGTCATTACTGATAGAACAGAAATTGGAAGAGAATGAAAGTCCTATAATGATCTTGTCCTCACTGTGTTTGCTCATGTTATCAGACCTCAGCAGTCAGGGCTACACATGGCTCAGGGGTCCAGCATCCTCCATCTTCCTCTGGACACACTTCTGCCCACACACCTGACTGTCCCGTAAAACAAGTGCCTTGTTTTATGTTAGTGGCCCTCCTTGGCCACTGATTGGACTGATCCATGTGACCTATGAATGGCATTCTGGTTGGAAAGTTGTGTTGAGATACCTAGAGTGTTATCTCATGGAATTTGGAACTGTCTTATGTATAAACTGGGTATAGTTTATATCTATAAGGTTTATCTATACTCATATACACATACACACAACTACATCTGGCCAGTGGATAGTGGACACTGGAAATGAAAGGATTTGGGCGCTGAAGATTTGGGAAGAGAGCAGCTATTACCTGCACCACGCATAGCAAAGCTACAAGGGAGACAGAGAGAAACTGAGTCTGAGGGGGAACGTGAGGGGGCAAGAACAGAGGGGCTATCTCTGGAGCTGCCTCCTTCCTGCCCTTCCAACATCTAAGGTTCGTCTTTGAAATCCCTCCCTGAATTGACCTGATTTCACCACAGTGGGTTCCTTTGTGCAAGCTTGACTTTGAGGCAGTCAGAAATAGTTGTTGGTTTCCACTACCACCGAGCAGACTTTAAGGGTTTAAACAACCATTTAAAACACAATGCTGGGCTTCCCTGGTTGCGCAGCTGTTAAGAATCCGCCTGCCAATGCAGGGTACACGGGTTCGAGCCCTGGCCCGGGAAGATCCCACATGCCACGCAGCAACTAAACCCATGCGCCACAACTACCGAGCCTGCGCTCTAGAGCCCGTGTGACACAACTACTGAAGCCTGTGCGCCTAGAGCCCATGCTCCGCAACAAGAGAAGCCACTGCAATGAGAAGCCCGTGCACCGCAACGAAGAGTAGCCCCTGCGCGCCCCAACTAGAGAAAGCCCGCACGCAGCAACGAAGACCCAAAACAGCCAAAAATAAACTAATTAATTAATTTAAAAAAATAAATAAAACACAACGCTATGGATCCATACACGCAGCCAGAGGTTGAAATGGCGAGATTCGAGTCCAAACCCCACCTCTGTGACTGAGGGGTCCTTTCCTAAGGAAGGTGGGATCTGGACTTTGGCTTGACATGAAAGCAATATGCTCACTGGTGCAAGAGGAATGAACGGGTAATTTCCAAGAAAAAGTCACATTCTTAGAGAGTGATGGGTAGAAGGTTTAGCTTCAGCAAGAAGACCTCAGCACAGCACCCTCTGCAGCCCGAAGTCCCGGGGTCAAGGAGGGAAATGGAGGACCTGGCAGAGGGGACCAGAGCAGGGATTGGACACAGGACATGAGGAATCTGGGCAGGGGAGGCTCTGAGGGCCCAGGAGGCAGGGAGGGACAGAAGAGGCGTTGAGGGAACAATAAGGAATGTGGGAGCCACATGGAAGGATGGAAAAGGGGAAGCGGACCAAGTGCCTGGGGGAAGAGTCAGAGAGTCAGAGAATGGCTTGAGCAACAGGAAAAGAGGGAGAAAGCGACACAGAATTAGGGGACAGAGAAGAGATCAGGGAAGTTGGAAAGGAAGAGTGCAGGAGGATGGCGGGGGGCACAGACACACAGAGAGACAAGACTCCCTGGTTCTGACACATTCTCATCGGTGACCCCCGCTCCATGGCATGGCCTCTCCCCATCTAGATTGTCCTTGTTTTCTGATTGGTTAAAAAAAGAGCTACTAATACCATCCCAGTCTATCTCAGAGGGACGTCATCCTACCCCTTCGCACATGCTATTTTCTCTGACTGCACCATTCTGCAGCGTGTGCACTGGGAGACCAGTGCAGCTGGAATGGGGGAGGGCGGTGTGGGATGAACCTGGAGGGCCGGGGGCTGTGGAGTCCATGTGAAAGGTTCTGATCTCTTTGGGGTAGTTGTGGTCAAATTCATAAAGTCCTGATTCCTCTTTTCCATTATCTGTCCATCTCTGGCATGCCTGCTTCACCAGCTGCAAGTATAAACACAACTGCACCTCTTTTCTCTTTCCTATTAATTGCTGGAGCCCCCATGTGTCAAACAGCTCACAGGTAGAGCCTCTCCATCCGGGCATCCAAGAACCCCAAGGTCTTACTCGGTCCAAAGGGGAACTGGTCTCCTTCCAAATACCCCAGAGAAGATGAGAAAAGCTAGTGAGCTCAGGCGTGGTCTGTCACGGCCTCTGGTCACCGTCGAGCACTGCCCCACACTTATAGATACTTGTGTGCTGTTGAGGGGAGGAGAGCCTCCAGGGATAATGTTGGACTTACCTCGCTCACGCTCAGCCACTGTCCCCAGAGCTGAGTGGGACGTGGCTGGGCCTGCAGGAGTGTCCACCTGTCAGCCCCAGCTGTTCAGCACCAGCCCAATACTCCTCAGAGCCCTTGGTGTCCTTTCTCCCAGGGGACCCCACATGGATGCTCCTAGCCCTTCCCAGAGCTCCTGAGTGTGGAACGTCTCCATGCAGCCCGGCCTTACTCCCCTCCCCTCCACTAGTTCTGCAGACCAAGGGCAACTGTGGAGCATTTCTGTCAGGGCACAACGGATCCCATCACACTCCAGCCAACAGATACCAACTGGCCTTAACTTCATAAGACCAAACAACCTTGCCCATGATAACAAAGTCTATCCCATGGCTACCAGCTCCCTCTATTTCCAGACATAGGTGACGGTGGCATTTGGAGTTTGTTTTCATGGTTTCCCTCTCCCAGCACCTCATTATTATAATATTATTAATATATAAAATGACGAAATCAGAAAATATCAATAGAAAAACATTCCACGTTTCCAACCAAATAAAGACATTTATACCAGCATGTAAAACACAAAACTCACAGTTTCCATGGGTGAATGTGCTCCCTAGAAGCGTGACTGATGTAGTCCATAAAGCCTTATAGGACATAGCAGCCCACAGAGCAAGCGACGGCTCTGGGCCCTGCCACTGCGAGTCCCACTGTGAAGAGAGGTTTTATTGTAGAAACATTTACTCTGAAAAAATGTTACTGCTATACATATCCTGAACCTTAATTTTTTAATAAAATGAAAAATTGCAACATCTTTACTTTTTTACTAACGGTATTAAATATACTTTCAGAATGCTCTAAAAGCTTTAAATATGTATTTTTCCATGGTTTCTTTGTCATTGAAATAAAAGGCCCTAAAAACCTATATATTCTCATATTCAGAATATATAAAGAACTTTCAAAACACAATAAGAAAATAACCAAACCAATTAAAATATAGGCAAAAGATTCAAACACACACTTCACCAAATAAGAGATAAAGATGGCCAAATAAACATATGAAAAGATGCTCAGTTAAAGTCACAATGACATCTATTAGAACGGCTAAAATTAAAATAAATCAACAACTGATGCTACCGAGTGCTGCTAAGGATATGGAGCAACTGGAACTCTCCTTCACTGCTGATGAAATGAAGGGAATGTAAAATGGTACAGCCACTTTGGAAAATAATTTCAGTTTCTTATAGAGTTAAATATATATTTACCATATGATCCCACAATTCCACACCTGGGTATTTACCCAAGAGAAATGAAAACACATGTCCACACAAATTGTTATAGCAGCTTTATTTGTAATTGCCTCAAGCCGGAAAGAATCCAAGTGTGGGTGAATAAGCGGTGGTACATCCATACAACAGAATACTACTCAGCAATAAAAATGAACTAACTGCTGATGTACCCAATAGCTTGGATGGATCTCAAGGGTATTATGCTATAATATTTAAAGAGTCTAAATTATAAATACAGCTATTTCTATACTAAAAGGTTTTTAGAGAAATTTTCACTATAAACAGTGGTATCAAGTCATAATGTAGGCTGAAAGGGTTAAGGAATTCTTTTAAATTAAATAAAGTTATGAAGGAAGGAATAACCCATTTCATTATATTAATTCAGCTCCATAGCAGGAGCTGCCATGGGAGCATTGGTCCAGGGTTTCCAGAACATGTGGCTCCCCTGCACTTCTGAGCTTGGCTTCAGTGATACCACCTTACATGCTTGTGCCCACTGCTGACCCCACCCCTGCTCAATTTCAGATACCCACCTATTTTTTTTTAAATAAATTTATTTATTTATTTATTTTTGGCTGCATTGGGTCTTTGTTGCTGCACGTGGGCTTTGTCTAGTTGTGGCGAGTGGGGGCTACTCTTCGTTGTGGGGCGCGGGCTTCTCACTGCAGTGGCTTCTCTTGTTGTGGAGCATGGGCTCTAGGTGCACAGGCTTCAATAGTTGTGGCACGCGGGCTCAGTAGTTGTGGCATGTAGGCTCAGTAGTTGTGGCTCGTGAGCTGTAGAGCACAGGCTCAGTAGTTGTGGCGCACAGGCTTAGCTGCACTGCGGCATGTGGGATCTTCCCAGACCAGGGCTCGGACCCGTGTCCCCTGCATTGGCAGGCAGATTCTTAACCACTGTGCTAGCAGGGAAATCCTACCCACCTATTTTTGGAAAGGCTTTAGTAGTTGCAAAGTAGTCTCTTCACCAGCATAGCCCTGGGGAGTCAGGAATTCCATAGATAACCCATCCTTATGCCCTGGAGCACAGCAATATCCACAGTCTTCCCCAGAAATCTAGGACGTCCCAGACTCCCTGGGACTCTGCAGCTATCTTCATCTCCTTTCTCAAGGATGCTCGGGGCCCAAGCATCAAAAGCACATTAAATAAAAATGATGACTCACCAACCGAATGTTTAGGACTTTGATTTACCCTTTCGCACAAAAGGTTAGGCAACTCATGCCCAGAGCACCCCAGGGCTCCCCAAAGCAGATGGCCAAGGAGAGTCATGTGCCATCAGAGACGGTCAAAGGGCAAACATGTCAAAATTATGCCTCTTCCACCAAAGACAGTACTTCTGCTCAAGCTCACCCTTTTGCCCAGTACCCAACCATAAAGAGTTTGTTTGTTGAATCAGCCTAAAGGGTGAACATGACATCGTTTATCTGTTTATGTAGCAGGTTCTTCTACCCAAAGTATCTCACCAGTTTTCTTGATTTTACAAATCGTCACTTTTCCATGATCTGTGCCAATGGAATGCAGTAGTACCATAGACCCAGTTCCCTCATCATGGATGTTTGGCTTTGGAAGGAACCTCAGTACTCATTTGTAGGAACTGACTGTACTCTGCATCAAAGGCATCTGGTCACCAGAGAAGGAAGCACTTACTGGGGGCTGGGAAACGTTCCTCTCCTGCTCCCAGCTGCACTCTCCCCAGCACCATTTGATTATGAACAATGTTCCTGTGATGGAGATGGCAAAAGGGCCCCATTCTCCCCTCCTTGTATCTACCACTCTCTCAGTGTCACCCTGCAACTCTGTGTACTCACCCCTTCAATCTGGCTACCCTGTGTCTTACTTTGGCCAACAGAATGTGGCAGAAATGACAGCACACCAGTTCAAGCCTAGGTCTCAAAAAGCCTGATATGGTTTTGTTTGCTCTCAGAACCCAGGCACCACCATGAGAAGAAGGCCAGGGCAGCCTGCTGGGAGGATGAGGGACCGCGTGGACAGGGTTCAGTCCAGCCAGCCTTCCCCGAGCCAGTCAGCTTGCAGACTGCACGCAGGTCAGCAAGCCCAGCTGGGCTCCTCCAGGCCTAATGAACCAACCAAGCTGAGCCAACCCACAGGGCTGGGAGCTAAATCAATGGTGATTGTTTTAAACCACTGAGTTTTGGGGTAGCTTGTTACACAGCAAGAGCCCTCTTTTCCTTTGCCATAGGAAGGTTCCAATACCTCACATTCAAACTACTCTTTGTGCTTGCAGGCAGAGAGAAGAAATTAATTCTTCCTACTTCTGACAGCTGAATTAGGTGTGGGTAGAAAACACTAGACTCCGTTTCCATTTCAACTCTTTCACTGCTTAGCCAACCTACATTTTAAAGAATTTTACTTATGAGATCAATGGTAGATATATTATTAAAAAAAGGCACTTTCTGTCCCAACTCTTGTTGAGGTTTCCACCAGTGACACCATATAACCAACATTTGATACCACAGTACATCATAGAGATCAGAAAGAAGTCAGATCATTATTTCACAAAAAGCTTTGTTTAAACAAGCCGTGAAAAAATTTTTTTATCATCAAATATGTTTAATAATCTCTTTATCACATTCCCCAGTTTTTCATTATTGTCTTCATTTCATTCTGTTTACATTTGTCATATACATCTCTATAATACACAGACACAGACCTATATTTGCTATATACCTCCTATCATTTAATTGTTTTTGGATCAATATAGAATTAGTAGGGATCAGCATGGGAAAGAATACTACCTTTTTCTGAAAGTAGATTCTTATGTATTTATTTAGCACTTTTTATTTAAGGATCTCAAAATACTTTAACATTCACTGTAGCATCCTTATGTTATCTCTAGTTTGGGAAAATGTCAAAAATTAGTGCCTTTTTATAGGAAAGAAAAGGAAAGTATTAGTGAGATGATGACAGTCACAGTAGAAACTTGGGTCTTTAGCTCAGCCTTCTCCTTTGTGAACTATACTTTGTTTAATATGTCAAAAGGTTTAACGGCTTCTTCCATTTTTATAACATCTCTCTTTGGATGGATGTGAACTAAAAGGGCAGCACAGACAGTAAATTCCCACCAACGGATCATCCTGGCAACACAGTTATTTCCTGCAGTTTTTCTTGTCAGCTAAGAAGCCCCATAAATTATAGAACCACCTCTGCTTCTCCATTAAAAGTCATAATTGATGGCTACTATTCTAGCATTTCCAAGAGACCTGCAACCGACAGGGAGAAACCAGTGATCAACGATCATTCATTCCCTTCAGCTGGGCATTTGTGGCCATTAAAGTCTGGACAGTGACTGCTATCACCACTCTTAAAACCAACCAGATCTGCAAAATTAATTTTAATGTGCTTAGATATTTTAACTTTAGTATTTGAGGAGAACAAATGCTCACTGGCCACAACAGATGAAACATCCTAGGTAATTCCTTTCACTCTGACTCACATTGTATGTTTCCTCACAAGAGCACTGATGCTAAGAGAAAAGCACCTCTATGATAAGTTTTCTTAAGTTCACAATATAAGGATTTGGGTTTTTAATGTAAACGCATGGAAAATAATAAGAATGTTTTCCACTTCTACAAGGCTAAATTACAGATACACGATTTTTTAGGAAGAAAATGGTGCCTACTGCCTAAACACATTTATGCTATTCTTGTTTAGAAAGAAAACAAATGCACAACTTTATTCTTCCTTTCTTGAACTTTCCTGGCACCTTCCTTTCACCGTGTGTGCAGGCCATCCCATGACCTACTCATTTTCCACACCTTTTCCAGGGACACATCAAGAATAAGAATGCCAAGTGCAGCAACTTGGATTTTTGAGATTTAGTTTCCCAAGTACCTGAGTGCCTCTGCTGGGAAGGGTACTACATTCACCCGGGGGAAATGAACCATTTTGAGATGGAGTAAAGGAGGCAGACACGAATTGCAGCCTAGTGCTGCCTAGAAATTGACACAAACTTAAAAAACATTCAGGGTGAAAATGGGATTTCCCCTTTTCCTTCCTTTAGAAAACTGAGAACTCAGAAAAGTTTTCGAAAGCTAAAAGTCCCTCCTCTTGTTCTCTGAGCCTCCCCCCAGGCTTCACATTTCTAGCCTTCTTCCAAAAGTGCTTAGTACAGACTCCTCACCTCTCCCCGCCCCCGCCATCACCAAAACACAGTCATCTACTTGTGAGAAGGGACCAAAAGAAAACATATAAAGAAGACCGTCACCCTTACGAGACCTTTCAAGAAAATCGTGAAATAGTAAAAAGAAAAAAGGGCGGACAATATCAAGAGAAACGTTATGAGAGACAGTGAAATACAAATATCAAACATGGAGGACGGGGTGGGGGAAGGGATACAGATCCAAATAGAACAGGACGGCCATAAAAACAGATGTCGTAAAGAGACAAACTACTGACGAACTAATAATGGGAGGTGGAAGTGGAAGAAGAAAAACTAGAAGGAGGTAAAAAGTGGAGTAACAGAAGAGAGCAACGTGTACCTGTGCAATTAGTAGACACGTGACCGTGGATGGAAGTGAGTAGTAATAACAAATGTACTTCTGTTTGCTTGTTTGTTTTTAAAGTCGCCGATTCTATTTAGAACAAGATGGATAAAGAACGTCCGGTCATTTGACGCAGGTGTACCAAACGGAGGGGCTCAACGGCACACCTCTGGGGCCACGGCCCCGCCCCATCCCAGGCCCCGCCCTCAGTCCCGCCCAGGCACGGGTGCGCGGCGGCGTCGTCAGCTGGGGACGCGGCTCCCGATGTTCGCTGCGCGGAGGGCGGGCTGGAAGGCCCGCAGCTCCGCGCCCGCCCGGCTGCAACCGCAGCGGGTTCTCGGCTGCTCAGCGCCGCGTCTCGGGCGCGCCGGCCTCGGCCTCCCCCTGCTCCTGCACCGGCCGCGAGGCCTTGTCGGGCCCGGGGGCGCCTCGCTCCTGCAGCCCCGGGCCCACCTCGAGGCCGGCGCACGTGTCCGGGAAGCGCGGCCCGAGGCCGGCGAACGAGTCGCAGCACGGCGGGCTCTCCTCCTGCACCGGGCGGCCCACCGGCTCCCCCGCGCAGCCGCCCGGCCCTGCCGGACCCTCCTGCGAGTTCTGACTGACGTAGACCACGATGATGTCGCCCTTGAAATTCATCACCTGCCCGCTGGAAATAAACGTGGAGTTACTGTTTCCAGTCACATTTCCTACAAGGGGAGAGGAAGAGAGAACACGCAGAGGGTGAGTCATCAGTTCTGGGCGAGAACTTGGTCTTGTGAGAGGAAAGTTTCCCAATGCATGGAGGGGCGCTGGCGCCCCGGCCCTCTCACGGGCGGCCCTTCCTCACCCACCCGTCCCCTAAAATGCATGGGGCACTCCCCGTGGTTCCTTCCTTTGCCGTCTCACCGGGCCTGACTGAGGTGGAGGAAGGAAAAAGGGAGGGAGAGAGAAAGAAGACGAGGGAAGAGAAGCAAGACAGTGGGCCATCCTCAGGTTTTGTCGTTGGCCACAATGACCTCGGGGGACACTGGCAGGAGAGCCCGCCCGCATCGCAGAATCACGGACGGGATTCAGATGTTGCAAAAGGGTGTGCGCACGTGATGGATAACGCAGCAAACACACCCAGTGGTTCGGCAATGGTCAAATGCATCAGGAAGGGAAGCAAAGGCTGGAGCGAAGGTTGCGGCCTGTTAGGACCCTGGAGCCCACCGCAGCCCAGCCTCCTCTCTGACCAGACTCTTTCACATCTTTTCACCCTCCCTGGAGAGGTCCCTAAGCTCAGCCCTGGTGGGCCATGGGGCCACCCGGGCTCAGTATTTAGCAGAAATTAATTTCCTTAACATTTTTTCAAACTCCTAGAAAAAAGAGAGATTCACAAGACTAAAATGGAGAAAAGCCAACCAACCAAACAAAAACAATCTTACAAATCACTCTTTCCTTCAATCCCTGGGAGGTGTTTTGTCCTCAGGGGGTTCTGTCATCACTTTTTGTGGGTGACTGGATTTAGTCAGTCTTTAATTAGTGGGCCTTTTGAAAAACAAACAAAGTTCAACAAATGTTAGGAAACCTACTACCTCTTATTCTCCTATGTCAAAGACTGATGCTCTACAAATGACCCAGGTGAAAATAAATGCCACAAACCAAGCAGATGCAGAAATGCCCCAACACTCAGCATCACCAGCAGAATCTTTCAGTCTGACCAGGGAAGGTGAACATAAAAACAGTGCCTCACTATTAACCTCATCTTTTTTTTTTTTCTTCTCTATTGTGACAAAGCTTAATAATAACTTACACAAATAAAATCGTTTCTGTCATTACTCTCCATGAAGAGATTTCTCCCAAATGTGGAAGGCATATTTTGGATGGTCTCACTGAAATACCAACAGCATACAGGAAATACCAGGAGCCTTCCCTGCACCCACAGGGTACCTTCAGAGATCCTGAGACAAGCACAGTGGCCCATTACAGGGATTTCAATGAAAATAGAGATTTCAAATATGAGCAACAAGTTGAAAGTCACAAGGGAGGATTTGTGACTCACACTCCTTCTCCCGTTGGCAGTTGTATTGGGGGTGTTCCTAGATGGGTGGTGGCAGGGATTTATTTGCCTAGTAATTCCCCCAAGCGACTTGGGCAAGTACAGCTAGTATTCCATTCACTAACTAGTCAGATTGACCCATGTTCTCCATTCCCTCTAAAATACACAGACATGATCCCACAATCCCATTCCTGGGCATATATCCAGAGAAAACTATGGTTGGAAAGGATACATGCACCCCAATGTTCATTGCAGTGCTGTTTACAAGAGCCAAGACATGGAAACAACCTAAATGTCCATTAACAGATGAATGGATAAAGAAAATCCATTGTGGTACATATATACAATGGAATATTACTCAGCCATTAAAAAGAATGAAATAATGCCATTTGCGGCAACATGGATGGACCTAGAGATTATCATACTAAGTGAAGTTAAATGAACTTGTTTACAAAACAGAAATAGACTCATAGACTTGGAAAACAAACTTAAGGTTACCAAAGGGGAAAGGTGGAAAGGGGGATAAATTGGGGGTTTGGGATTGACATATACACACTACTATATTTAAAATAGATAGCCAACAGAGACCTGTATAGCATATGTAGCTCTACTCAACGTTCGCAATAACCTAAATTGGGAAAGAATTTGAAAAAGAATATATATATGTATATGTATAACTGAATCACTTTGCTGTACACCTGAAACTAACACAACATTGTGAATCAACTATCCTCCAATATAAAATAAAAATTTTTAAAAAACATAGGTGTTCATAACATCGAGCATACTCTATGCTACAGGTCTACTCTCTATTATGCCTATGTCTTTCTGCTCTCACCAGTTACCAAGTTAGTTCTTAAGTCTGTTTTTAACTAGTTGAACCTATTAGGAAATCTAATGAAATACAAGTGTACCTTGTCTTCTTGCTCTTGGGTTTATTGTGCTTTGAAAATACTGCGTTTTTTACAAGTTGAAGGTCTGTGGCAACCCTGCATTGTCAGATGATGGTTAGCATTTTTGGCAATAAAGTTGTTTTTTTTTTTGCGGTATGCGGGCCTCTCCCGTTGCGGAGCACAGGCTCCGGATGCGCAGGCTCAGCGGCCATGGCTCACGGGCCCAGCCGCTCTGCAGCACGTGGGATCTTCCCGGACCGGGGCACGAACCCGTGTCCCCTGCATCGGCAGGCGGACTCTCAACCACTGCGCCACCAGGGAAGCCCGGCAATAAAGTATTTTTAAACTGAGTATGTACATTATTTTTTTAGACATGCCATTGCACACTTAATAGATTACAGTATGGTGTAAACATAACTTTATATGCACTGGGAAACCAAAAAAATTCGTGTGACTCACTTTATTGTGGTGTTTGCTTTATTGCGGTGGTCTGGAACTGAACCTGCAGTATCTCCAAGGTTTATGTAAAGTTGCGAAATGTAAGTAAGTGTGAAAAAAAGGCAAATGTTTCTAAGAAAACTGAATGCTTTGCAAGGACCCAAATAAATGTGAGCCACTAAACGCAAAACAAAAGACATCAGCAAGCTGCTGGACTGGTGTGTGGTGGCATGGACAAGGCAGCTGTTAAAAGAAAAAGTGAAAAAGACTTTAAAAATGCAGAAGGAGTTTGCATTCAGACTTGCTATGCCTGGAAGTTAAGATGGTGTGGTTAACGTGAAAAAGGCTCAGGAAACTATATGCAGCCAACACATATGTCCCTATACTAAAAAATCAATGTGTGAATGCAAGTTATATGTTTTAAGTTTCAAAAGATGTTGAAGAGGTGAACTTGTAAATGACTTTTTCAAGTAACTCAACAACTGCTAACTGAGAGCTGATATAAGGTCTCTACTGTAGCAGCAGCAGCATGAATGAGCGTAATAACTAACACAGGAGAAGTCTTCCTAGTTGAGGGATCACTAGTTAACAGAAAAAGTCAAAGTGAGAAATCAAAAATAATATGTGTGTACCATAAACCATATTCCAATTTAAAATGTACTGTTTAAAAATAAAAAAATACCATGGTTATTTAATAAGAGCAGCAAATTTAAGTTGCTTTAAAGTATGATTTTTTTCTTGGTATAATTCCTTTAGCTTTTTATTACTACAATATTGAAGAACAACATGGTTCTGTTGTTTCTCAGTATCTTGTAAACCTACACACAGGGCAGTGCTAGCCACTGCGTGATTGATTTATGGTCTTGAATTTAATCTTTTTTGTCCTCTTCATATGGATTTATCTGTTTATGTCATGGTATATATAATTTCTCCATCATTTAAAATTTTATTTTCCAACAAATCATCATCATGCCTCCATTGTTGTTTACCTTCCTCATCAGAATCTTCAGTTTGTCTGAACTCAGATAAAAACCCATTTTTTTTTAAACCATTATCTTACACATCAAGATTTTGTGTTAAACTTTTCTTCTTAAGAATTTCATTCCAGGGGACTTCCCTGGCAGTCCAGTGGTTAAGACTCCACGCTTCCAACATAAGGGGCATGGGTTTGATCCCTGGTCAGGGAACTAAGATCCCACATGCCATGCAGCCAAAAAACCAAAAAAAAAAAATGAAATTTCATTCCATGCCTTTACCTCATGGTCAACAATATATTTCTGATATATTCTATAGGATCGATATCCTTATTTTCTATTTTTTTTCCAAAATGGAACTCAAACCCTTTTTCCTAAGAAATATATTTAAACATTTCATAATTCTTCGATCCACAGACTGGATCAAGAGTATTATTCTTGCGGGGGGCACAGTAGGGAGGGGAGGACCAAAAAAAGGCCTTTCAACTCCTGACAAATAGGATGTAAAGAAAAGCTACCTAGAAAGAGTATGAGATTCTCAATTTTATTCTTCATGTGTTTCTTCATCGAAAGTACAATTAATGACAAAAACTACCTTCGATCAAGTCCAAGTCTGTTCCATTCACACTGCCTTTTATGAGAGTAGTAAACTGGTACAGACAAAACTTTAAAAAGCTCTACTTATTTGCCAGTAACAGTAAGTGACAGCAGAGCCATCTTCAGGGGCATGTGACTTGTGCAGTCGCACAGGGCCCTGTGCTCAGAAGGGCCCCGTGCTTGTTTAACGTTCTGTTGTCATCATCTTGAAATTCTTACTAATTTTTGCACAAGGAGCTTCATATATTCACTTTTCACTGGGCTCTGGAAACTTTGTAGCAGATGGCAGACAGCTATAAGGAGTGCTGCTCTGTTTCCCCCTCCCCCCCCTCACTGATACTCTAATTTAATGCTACTCTTTTTGGAGGTAACATCTTATAAGTTGGACATGTTTCAATATTGCAGACACATTTGCCAATCTAATTTTCTCTACTGATAAAGAACTCAACGTTCGGTAAAACTCTGAGTTGCAGAGGCTACCCACCGGTGCTCCTAAAACGTGGACTCTATGATATGTTTCCCTGGTGTTCAAGCCACTTGCCACCTGCTATAAAACTTCCAACACCCACTTTCTGATAGAGAACTGAGGCTTGTCCCTTTGAGAAAAGGTCTGCTGACTGTATCAGTTATACCTGTCAGGCTTTGCCTCCGATCTCGTTTTGGTTTCTTTAAAGTGAAATGAGAACCAAGCCAGCTGCCAAGCAGTCTAAGTGCAGAATCCTTCTAGAGTTTTATTGCCTCAACCTTTCATCACCTCACCCTCTCAACTTCAACAGCAAAAAGATTTTAGCAGCTCATTCTCTGAATCTTCCTGAAGCACTTAATAGTTTCATAGAAATAATTCTCATGCTTATCAACTTCATTTTTTCTTTTTTAACCAGTTAATGCAACAGTTAAAGTTTTAAATTACAACAGGATCAGCTCACACTCATAAGACTGGGCAGATCTATGGATTTTAGTAAGCGCGGCCATTCTCTGGGCGGGAGCAGAAGGTCCGGGGTGTCCTAGAGTGACCCATTAGTTGTGAGTAATCAGTGTGCTGTCGGCTTCCGTCAGGTCACTCTGCAGAGGTTAGGGGGATGTGGGCTAATCTAGTGAAGCTAGATTAAGATTAAGCTAGATCACTATTATAATACTAATAGTGATGGAACACCTCAAATCCAGAATTTACCGCGTGCTCCCTCTGTGCCAGGCTGGCTGCATTATAAACACCAGCTCGCAGTTCCTCCGCATGTGAGCATTCCAGGCTTACTTCTTTTTCCCCCTCTACTGACTGACATGGCTTCAGGGATGAAAACTGTCCAGGCTTCTTTCTCCAGCCTCATCACAATACAGACTCACCTGCAAGTAACCTACTAACATCCATGGCATCCTAGTCTCACCTGTCTCAACTTCAATAGCAAAGAGGTTTTAGCAGCTTAGAGTGGTGTTTCACTCTCTGAAGAGCATGACTGGTGACTAAAAGGGTGGTGGTTTCAGTGGCTGCCTGAGTACAGGAGGGACAGAAATGGGGTTGGGACAGAGGAGAGTGCAGGACCCTGAAAGCTCTGGTCCTGCCCTGGCTCGGCTTCCACTAGCTGTGGAGTTGGGACAAACTACCTAACAACTCGGTCTGCTCTTTATGAAATGAGCATCAATTTTCAAGCCCAGCTAGCCTGGCAGCGTGCAGCCGCCCAGAGCAGGCATATGATAAATGAATGAATAAATGAATGTGTGAATAGCCAGCAGGATGGCATAGGGTCAAACGAGACAGTGGATTTGAAAATGCTTGGGAAATAGCACAGAATTTCTCACAGGTGCAATGCTGGCATTATTACTCCCAGAATGTAATGTTTGTGCTCATGCAACTCCCCAGGAAACGAGATTTAGGAAACGTACTGAGCGGTCATGTTATCTTTCCATCCCTGTCTTGTTGAAGGACTTCAAAATACCTTGAAGACTGAAAGGGCACTTACCTCTAGCAATCTAACCAACTTTTATTTTCTTTGCTGAAATAATCCATCATTCTGACTGTCTCTGGTTTGAACACTCATCTATGTAATTCTACACAAATCCCCCACCATCTCATTTCTCATCGTGCAAGTCAGCAGCTAGTTGAATGTAGCACTAGAGTAGGTCAAGGTTTTGAATGAGCTGGTAATATCCTTACCCTGTATTACGCCTCAGTCCTGAACTGTCCTTGTTTACAAACAATCGTTCCTTGAAATCAGCTTTCTGCCTTTCAGAGGGTTTTACACGGTTGTGTGAACGGACCTGAGAGGGCAAGGCCCTGGGATGGCAAGTCAAAAGGACCCCATGTCAGCAAGGTGGGTGCTGCGGGCCCCCTCATCAGCATGGTTGCCGGGTTTCCGCAGTTGGTACATGCCCGGAAGGGGTAGCCCTCTCCACTGAGAGCCAAGGAAACCTCAGGACGTTCTGATGTCAGGGGAGACCTTCTCCCTTGCTGGTGGCTGGTTATGGGGGGAATGTGGAAAGGGAGGGATGGGGTGCATGAGGCTTGTCCAAGATGCCTTAAGAAGGCTCAAGGCTTTCATAGGTCCCATTAGTCCACAGACCTCTGGGAATACGAGCAAAGCCAGGCCCGTCACTTCCCTCTTCCCTACTCTCCGGAGCTGGCTTTCCGCCAGCTTTCCCCAGCAAGCTGCCTCTGGCATTTATTTTAGTTTTATTTTACTTTCAAAAAAAGATGGGGTTGGAGGCATGTGGAAGAAAGAGCTTTCCTTCCAAAAGAACCGGTGACAGTGAAAACAGTAACTTCCTGAGACAACTGGCAGAAGAAAGGGGACTCAGAGGTCAAAGTAGCCATCACCTCCTGCACAGACACTAGCGCCCCTTCCCATGGAATCTTCTGGGCCTGGCCTGGCCACTGCCCTGCGCTCAGCCTGAGGAGCCAATGATCCCAGCCCGAGTTTGCCCTTATTCTACAGCACACTGAGGATTCTCCAGCGCATGGTAAACAAATGAAATCAGCATCATTGGCACTGATTTATGGGGAGACAGTGCCATGGTTGAAGGCATAGGCTTCAGAATCAGAGAGCTGAGTCATGGTTTCATCGCTGACTCGCTGTGTGGTCCTGGGCGAGGAACTTGCCCATAGGATTCCTGTGAGGAAGTGGGAAGGTAATACCTACACGAAGCACTTAGCCAGCACCTGGTAACTAATACCTATAATGTCATTGATAAAAATGCAACCTTCAGGATGTCAGAACAGGCTTAATGTGTCTCTGAACACAAGGGGATTGATAGACTTCTATGTGAAGGCTACCCAAAAGGATGATTTGAGAATTAGCATGACATGAGGGTTTTTATTAAATTAGAAAATCTGAAGAGTTTCTAACATTTAAAATGGGTTGGTTGGCTTAACATTAATATTTAACGTGACTTACCTGGAAGAATTTTCAGGTCACTTGAGAGAGTTAAAAATAGCATTTTAAGTCAACAGAAACAATGAATAAATGAAGTAAGTATCTCATCATGACCAGAAAGATGTTTATAGTTTGCTAAGTCCCTGCTTTGCAATAGCAGGCCCCGTGGAATCCCTATTTCTCTGGCAGAGAGAACAAAATTCCCTTTAAGAACCCAATCCTTGACACAATTTACATTTTTTAAGCAAGTAATGCATACTTGTCTTCTCAAAGGCTTATTATGTTGTTTAAAATGTATAACGTATGAATATTAAATCACAAGAACTATAGCAAATAATATCACCCAATTGTCATGTAGATTTTCTTCCAAGGAAAAGAACTAAAAATATACACAAATCCACTCAAATTACCCAGGCTATATTGGGTTCTTTTGGAATTTTTTAAAAACTTATTTTATATTTAACCCATATGCTTCTCATGTGATTTTCCTTTTTATGGAAATGCAAGATCTGTTTCAGGCATTTGGAAGAAACTGGGTCTATGATGATATGGGAAGGGAAACAGTATTTAATAGTTCCATTCTGAATCATGCTTGAAAATTACTTAGAATGGCTGACAAATGAAACCCTTCCAAAATTAGAAGAGAAGGAAGGGAAGTAGGGCTAAACTAAAAGATATAGTGAACAAATTTTTCTCATATTTTGAAGTAATGCATTGACCTTTAGCATCAATGAATGCTGAATTTTATTACCAAATAACTGAATTAAAAAATATTTTTAACTTATAGAATCTGTGAGCTAATACCTGCCCTTATGATACTTAGCTAAAAGTCAAACACAAGTTAGTGGATGGCATTGCAACAGGAGAGAGAAGAAAGTTAGAAACAGAGGACTGTCCTTTGCTCAGGGGGTGGGGAGGAAGGGGAAGAAAACTGAGGTAAGAGAACGTTTATCTGTCTTTCAGGATGGAAGTGGATGGTCAAGAATAGTCATTTCAGGACGGGGTGGGGCCCAGGGATGGGAGACCAAGGGTGGGGGATGTGGGAGTCAGGCATGTACCCTAATCCTCCAGTGCCCTTGGCTCCCAGGCATTAGCCTAGGTACGTCTATGCCACTTGGATGGACCAGCGCATCCTTTTTTCTGCCATCTCTGCCTCCTCTGCCCAGGACACCTAAGTCTGCCCAGGACAGCTAGCGGCCATCCTTCCATCCCCTACCTGGCCCCCTGCTCCCCTGAACAGACCGAAGAGGTAGGAGGCTGAGAGTGAGTTAGGGAACAAACAGGAAGCTATGGGCTCTTATTCCTTTAGTTATTCATGACTGGATGGATGGAGGAATGAATGAATGAATGAATGAGCTTATGAACATTTATTCATTTATACTGTGAATAAGCTGCCATGGGAGAGACTAGAAGATCGGGAGTGGTGAAGGTCACGGCAATTCCTACCAACTAACTGTTCGTGGCTGCCTGAGGATGGCTGTTGATAAAGGTGTGAGTGTGCTGGGCTCGGTGAGAAAGATGCCAAGACGAATTACAAGGGGCTGCTGAGGAAGGGGAGAGTGGCCACCCAGGCAGCCAACGTGCATCCCTGGTTTAGGAAGCAGCATTTGAGCTGGGACTTGAAGGTCAGGAGGAGCTGGGTGCTCTGGAAAAGGGGACCGTGCGGGGACAGGGTGGCCACACCTGGGGAGGCCTGTTACAGTGCAGAAGCCGGAAAGTGAGAGATTCCCACTAAAAATGGCTGAGGCTGGCGTTGGCCAGACTTAGGTGGGTGAGCAGGTGAAGAGGCTGCAGGTTAGGCGGGCTGGCCATGGAGGGCATTGCTTTCTCAAATTATTGATTCTTTTTGTGTTGTCCATTCCCTAGCACCAATCCCTACTTGTTTTCCAAGCTTTTCCAAGTCTCCGTGTCTCAGTGGACCCTCAATAAAGATTTGATAGAGAATCATGTAGCTGGTGCTCATGAAGAATCGTTGTGGGCCCTGGGAACAAACACCTCTCTCCAGTTCAGAAGTGTCTGAACCAATTAAGTGCTCTCAGGAGCCAGAAGCAAGTCACAGGCCAACTAGTGATACATTAATCATAAGAAGTTGTTTCTTCACGTGACATCATTTTCTAGATACAGAATTCTCCAAACTCCAGGTGAAAGGGCTTAAAACCAAGGTAACCACCGTCATGTCATCAGGATAATTTAAGATGTAAATCAAGACATGGTTACGCAAAACAAAACCACAAGTATGTTTTCCCCTTTCATTGGTTTTTGCTGATAACCCTCCTTGTGCTTTAAGAGCTGTGACACTGCTAACACCGACTTAGCGTCGGGTATTATTTTTGAAAGATAGGCTTGTGGAGCTGTTTGAAGAACAATCATCCTCTTCAAAAGGAAGCTGGGTGCAAAGGAGATACTTTTCCCTACTTAGGTGGCGCCCAACCCTGTCATTTCTGCAGAAACCACTTGATTTGGTTGTAAGTTTTTTTCTTCTTAAATACTCACATATAAAAATCCAAAAGCCAATAAAAAGGTCACCTCCCTCAAGTCCTGAGAGCACAGTGGCTTTCAGGAGATCATGTAGAATTAACCCCACCCAAGCTCCATCCTCTTTCACACATTTTATAGAAGATAAACTATGACCAAAAAAAAGCAATAATGAGAAAGTGCTATTTTGACCAGGAATCAGAAGGCCTGTTTATGTAGAAGTAATTATGGAGAGACCTGCACAGCCTCAAAAATCAGCCTGGCGGCTGCTACTCCTCAAGCAAACATGAATTTGGCCCCTTGCTGGCAACTCTCTACGGGTGTTTTACACGGCTGAGCACCAGATCAAGACAGGAAAAGCAGTGTCAACTTTTTGCAGATTAATACCACTTAGTTGACGACATGCTTTTTTTTTTTTTTCTTCTTCTTCTTCCCATGCCTAGATGTTTAGTGCTGGAGAAAAAAAAAGATAAAAAAAGCAGAGATGGGCACTGTTTTAACTCCTTATAGGAGAGCTCGGATCCGCCTTTTTGGTTTCCTGACACAACGAAAACATTGATCTCCTTCACTTTGGCCAGTGCTGTTCTTCCAAGAACTGCTGCTGCCTTTCACACAGCAGCAAACATCACCTTCCTGATGTTAGCAACTGAAAAACAGGTCTGTCCCCTGGCAGCGTCACAAGACGTGGCAGCTGCCAAACTGAGGTTCCGCCTCCCTCCTCTCCACACCCCCAAATACTCGTGTTCTCTCTGTGTGTGCAACCAGTGGGAAGAAAATTAACCCGTAGAAAAGAAAGAGAACAATACAAACGAACCATAGAGCCAAACTTTTAGACACGGAAATTACTTAAAATCTTTGAAAAAATAAGTTGAGGTCTTCTGGAGGAAAAACACATCAGTTCTTTGGAAAATATCCCCAAGCCCACCTCCTCCTTTCAGTTGGACTGAGAACTGAGAGAGAATTTACACCTCAGTGAATCTGTGTAGTTGCGGCAAAACCACAGACCTTGGAGAACAGATTCAAATTCATTGTTCTACCCAATGAGGCAGGAGCCACCATTAGCATGGGGCAAAACAGTCTCCATTTAGGGCCCGACTGAGCTACCTCACGGTTATGAAACAATTCAAAGACCAGCTGCTAGACCCAGTGGCGGTCTAACTAAAGAGGCAGGAAAGAAAAAGAAAAAGCATCCCAGGATAAAGGTGGTCCATGAACGGGCTTTGTGGTTTTAGAGTTTGGAAGGATTCTGTGAAGCCCCTTAAATAGTACATATGCATATATTCATTTTTCTGGAGAGAGGGTCTATAGCTTTCAGAAAATTCTCAGAGATCCCTGACCACCCCCTTCCCATAATACAGCAAATAATCCCCGGAACCAGAGAAAGCCCTCACCATCAGCAGAAAAGTCCCCTGTAACTACATAATAAAACAGAGGATTGTTCTACCTTCGCAGAAAAGTTATAATATTACAACTGGTGGGCTATTCACACTCAAGCAGTGGTGCAGCAATAAATCTCTATAATGATTTTAAATTGTAAAGCCATCCTCCTGGTTCCATAAATATATCCTATGCAGTGTTTATAAAAGGGGCTTCTCATAAAAAGCATCAAAGGACAGCCACTGCCTCATTAATCTGGCCCAGAATCAACAAGCTACACTCAATAAATATTAATTAATCAACGATTAACTAAACAATTTTGTTTCCTGTCCTGAAATTTATAACAGCTTTTTTAGGGGGAAATTTGAGGCCTAGGTCGCTTTAAAGAAAAAACCCAAACCCGGAAATCTGAGGGAACGCCTTGCCTTCAGCCAGTCCTGTGGTCAATGTTGGCATTGTCTTCAGGGGTCAATGCGGGATTTGAGGTCTAATCCCATTGTGAGAAGCCTGAATGCAAAAGGGCATGGGGCACGTATAAACCAAGAGAGAGAGCCCCAGGGGTACAATCCACAAACCCAACATGTGGACTGACTCAAAACCCAGCCTGTAAAGAGGCTTATCAGGAGGAAATGCTCGAGCTGAACTTTTCCCACGTTACTGTCCCTCTTTCCTGAACGGCACATGACACTTGTCCCCAGATACTGCACAGAGACCAGGCCTTTTTGCTCAGAAGGGAGAAAGCAGCAGAGTCACTTACCTGATGCAGGTGGCTGCTCACCGGAAGGGCCTCCAGAGCCAGGACCTCCCCTCGTGGAGCTGGGAAGCCGTGCTTCAGCCCCATCCGTGGGCTGGCCTCCCGCCTCTGCCCCATCAGCTGCTTCGGGAGGAAGGCCCATGCCATAGGCGCTCTGGGGCAAGGGTCCACTTTGGGGGCAACCCATCAGGGGTTCCCGGTCCTCCCCAGCAGGGCTCCTGCAGCCTGCACAGCCATCTGCAGAGTTGGCGCTGGCTGCCCAGTGGGGGCAATTGCCACCCTCCACTTCTCTTTGCAAGTACTTTTCGGAGGACATAGGAATCCAGTCAGTCCTGCACAGAGGCTCGGCGAAGTGGCAGCTTTCGGAATCCACCAAGCTCTCTGTCCCAGTGAAGCACTGGCTTAGACTGTCATTCTCTCCCACCTCCAGGGGTTCAGGGAAAGGCGGTGTGGATGTGCTTCCAGGCTGAGTGAAGAATAATATAGAGTCTGGGGTCCGGGGGGGCCTGTCCACGTATTCGTCTTCCGTGGGAATCTGCCTGAAGGGGTCCCCCTCAATCTCGCTGACCAGGGTGAGCATCCCGGCATCTTCTCCCAGCACACAGGGACCGCCACCTGCACACGCACCTCCACTGTCAGGACAGCACATATCTTCAGAAAACATCTTCTGTTCCAGAGTCAGCAGTAAGACACCCTCACAGATTTCACGCTGACTAGGGGCTTCCACACGAGTGCAGCTAAGATTGCTGCCTGAGGACTCCTGCTGATTCAAATTCAGAAGGCAGAGCATTAATCCAGCGATGTTAGCACATGGGTCTGCTAAACGTGGCTGAAAATGGTGCTTAGAGTAATTATGTCCACCATAACAAGTACAGATGGAATACTCACTATGTCGCTTTATTTGGGTTATTTAAGATTAGGGGGTGGGGAGAACCCTCAGATAGAGTACAACCAGAATCAGATGAATCTAACTGCATTTCCAATGGGATAACTTGTTTACACTGAAGCAAGGGGGAGAGCGGACCCAAATAACTTTAGAACACAGGATTTTGTCTATACCCTCAATCTAAATTTTTAAAAAACCCTGTAAACAAATATTGAACTCTGGTTAGTAGCTTTGCTTTTCGCTGTGGTACGGCTTAGGGATTCTGAAACTACTTTCTGTGTATTCTGGAACTGAGTAAATATACTGAGAATAATCGGAGCTGGGTTTCTTACTGGTGGAGAAGGGAAGATTCAAATACAGCTAAAGAAAGACTACAATAAATCCTGTAGTGTTGGGACCAGAATCGGAGAAATCAGTATGAGCTCAAGGTTTACAATTTGTATGTCTTTAGGGACTTCCCTGGTGGCACAGTGGTTAAGAATCCGCCTGCCAATGCAGTGGACACAGGTTTGAGCCCTGGTCCGGGAAGATCCCACATGCCACAGAGCAACTAAGCCCGTGCGCCACAACTACTGAGGTCGCAAGCCACAACTACTGACGGCCGCGTGCCTAGAGCCCGTGCTCCGCAACAAGAGAAGCCACCACAATGAGAAGCCCGAGCACCGCAACGAAGAGTAGCCCCCCCTCGCCGCAACTAGAGAAAGCTTGCATGCAGCAACGAAGACCCAACACAGCCAAAAATAAAAAAAAATAAATTTAAAAAATGTATATATCTTTATACCTAAGAACCTAGACCTAAAGGATATAATGGGATAATTAATGAAATTTTAAGATCAAATGTAAATTATTGATATATAATAGTATTGTACCACTACTAAATTTTTTGATTTTGATAAAGGTACTATGGTTATATAAGAGAATGTCCTGGTTCTTAAGAAATTCACATGAGTATTTAAGGGTAGAGAAACATGATGTCTGCCACACACTCTAAAATGATTCAAGAGGGCTTCCCTGGTAGCACAGTGGTTAAGAATCCACCTGCCAATGCAGGGGACACAGGTTCGAGCCCTGGTCCGGGAAGATCCCACATGCCGGGGAGCAAGTAAGTCCATGCGCCACAGCTACTGAGACTGTGCTCTAGAG